>NW_026843406.1:0-75429 GCF_019175385.1 Lycium barbarum
TATCAATAAAACTCTTTCGTCAAATCAGGGACCTCTCCGTTATCGTTAATTCAAAGAAAACCTTTAGTCACAATAAAATCTTTAAACATAAAGCATAAAAACACATCAACCTATATGGTCGCTTTACACAACTGTCGACATCTCGACACACTATCCATAGGACACTGTCTGCCAAAGTCTCTAACACACACGAGATACCATAACCTAAGTACTCTGACTCGGCAACACTCTAAACTGAGATGGAGCTCACCAATCCAGCTGATAGCCTAGGAACATCCTATAGCCAATGTCTTCTACTCATCTGTATACACTTGCGTGGCATGAAACGCAGCGTCCAGAAGAAGGGACGTCAGTACTGATAACAACGAGGTTAGGGAGATCCCAAATTTATAATTAAAATATAAGAAGTGCGGAAGCAAATATAGAAAAGAATCTAAAAACTAGAAAATAAAAGATATGGGAAATTCGAAGGAACAATCCACGAATTTCAAGAACGTTAGTTCTAAGTCTTGACAAGATCCAAGTAACAACGTATAGATTTATAGGAAGAAATCTAACGCCTTTACTTGAGACAACAAATCAAAAACAGTAGATTAGGATCCTGACCGCTTTGTGAGTAACTTAGACAACAATTAGTATTTAGAACTAACCGCCTTCGAAAGAATACCAAAAAGAAATCAAAGATATCAAGGAAGAAATTATCTTACTACCTTGAACTAGGAACTAGTTAGGTTGAAAGATAAATCCTAAAGTAATGCCACAAAGGTTCAAAAGAACTCTCAATATAATATATTCTTCAAAATCTCCTTTACAATGAATGACAATCACCCCTTTATATAGTTGTAAAGAAGGAGCTAGTCAAAATAGAAATAAATGGGAATTATCTTCCCTAGAAGCATAGAAGACTTCCCACACTTGGACCAAGGCAGTCAACATAGATTAAAACAACCTAGAAGACTACCCACACTTGGACCAATGCAAGTCAACATAGATTAAAACAACAATTAAATATTTATTCTAGAAAATAATAATATTTGGGCTAATTTTGGGCTGCTGGAAACTTCTTCTTTGGGGCTGATTTGGACCTCATTCCATCTCACTTTGGACTTTAATTTGGGCCTCCAAATAAGTGTAAGACTTGAGGAAAAAATCTGAATTGGGCTGGAGCTCTTCTTCCATCACAAGACACTTTTGAATTGTTGATTGCAGCCCATTAAGCTTGTCTTGCAATTTCCTCGTTTGAGATCTTGTCATGGGTCTTCTTGGAACTTCCAAATCTTCATCCACGTCCTTCAATAATTCTGAGCTACCATGGATGCTATCATTCCCCTCTTCTTGAGATGAATTCGTCCTCGAATTTAAACCTGCATCAAATAAGGAAAGATCAGAAACATTGAAAGTAGCACTAACTTGATACTCACTAGGAAGATCAAGTTTGTAAGCATTGTCTCCAATCCTTTCAAGGATCAAATGGACCATCTCCTCTTGGGTCTAGTTTGGATCTTCTTTTGGCAGGAAAACCTTTCCTTCCTGAAATGCACCCATACTTGATCCCCGGCTTAAAAATAAAGATTTTCGCCCCTTATTTCTCCTTAAGGCAGTCTGCTCATTCTTCCGCTCAATTGCAAGCTTTGTTTGTTCATGAATCTTCTTCATCATTTCAGCCTTCTTCCTACCATCAAGATTAACAATATTATCAGTAGGCAAAGGCAGCAAATCAAGGGGGGTGAGGGGATTAAAGCCATAAACAACTTCAAAAGGAGACTTACCTGTAGAAGAATGGACAGTTCTATTATAGGCAAACTCTACCATGGACAAATGTTCTTCCCAAAATGTTAATTTTCCTTTTAGAACAGCCCTCAACATATTCCCTAAAGTCCTATTAACTACTTCTGTTTGCCCGTCAGTTTGCGGTGACAAGACGTAGAAAATAGTAGTTTAGTTCCCAACTTTCCCCAAAGAAACTCACCAAAGTGACTTAAAAACTTAGACATCCCTATCACTAATAATAGTTTTAGGTATACCATGTAATTTAACCACTTCTTTTACAAACAGATCAGCCACATGTGATGCATCATTAGTCTTCAAACATGGAATAAAGCGAGCCATTTTGAAAATCTATCTACCACACAAATATACTGTCCCTTACCATGCTTAGTTTCTAGGCAAACCTAACACAAAATCCATGGAAATATCAAGCCAAGGGGAAGTGGGAACAGGTAAAGGAGTATAAAGACCAGTTGGTAACACTTTCGATTTGGCTTGTTTCAAGACATTGAGAGCACACTTTCTCAACATCCTTTCGCATGCCTGGCCAAAAGAAATGTTCAGCAAGTATATCCAATGTTTTGGGCACTCCGAAGTGTCCCATGAGTCCACCACAATGTGCTTCCCTAACAAACAATTCACGCAAAGAGCAATTAGGGATACACAATTTATTTTCCTTAAAAGAAATCCATCTTGAAGATTAAACCGTTCATAAGGACCCAACTTACATTCTGCAAAAATCTTGCCAAAATCAGAATCATTAGCATAAAGGCCCTTGATTTGATCAAAACCCATCAGCTTAGAAGTAAGAGTAGAGACTAAGACATACCTTCTTGACAGTGCATCAGCAACCACATTCTCCTTTCCTTGCTTGTAAGTAATCACATATGGGAAAGTTTCAATAAATTCAACCCATTTTGCATGCCTACGATTAAGCTTACCTTGGCTCTTCAATATCTCAAGGATTCATGATCAGTCTTAACCACAAACTCTCTAGGCCACAAATAATGCTGCCAAGTAGCTAAAGCCTTTACCAAAGCATAGAGCTCTTTGTCATAAGTTGAGTAGTTCAATGTAGCTCCACTCAACTTTTCACTAAAGTATGCAATAGGCTTGGATTCCTGCATTGAAACAGCACCTATTCCTTTTCCAGAAGCATCACATTCAACCTCAAAAGACTTAGAAAAATTAGGTAATTGCAAAAGAGGAGCAGAACATAATTTTTCTTTCAACAAGTTAAAAGCATCATCTTGGTCTTTCCCCATGTAAAACCCTTATCTTTCTTGATAACTTCAGTTAGAGGAGCAGCAATGGTGCTAAAATCTCTAACAAATCTCCTATAAAAACTAGCAAGCCCATGAAAACTTCTAACCTCAGTTACACTCTTAGGTTTAGGCCACTCTCTAATTGCCTTGATTTTCTCTTCATCAACCTCAACTCCCTTAGAACTGACCACAAACCCAAGAATACCACACGATCCACACAAAAGGCACACTTTTTGAGATTAGCAAACAATTGTTGTTTTTCTAAGAACTTCAAAAACTTGTTTTAGGTGTTCTACATGCTCATCTAGAGTTTTAGAAAAGATCAAGATATCATCAAAATAAACCACCACAAACTTTCCATGAAAATCCTTAAAACATGATTCATCAATCTCATGAACGTGCTGGGTGCATTAGTCAAGCCAAAAGGCATAACTAACCACTCATAAAGCCCATATTTGGTCTTAAAAGCAGTTTTCCATTCATCTCCAGGATTCATTCGAATCTGATGGTAACCACTTTTTAGATCAATTTTAGAAAAGATTTTGGACCCATGCAATTGATCCAACATGTCATCAAGACGAGGAATAGGATGACGATACTTTACCGTAATCTTGTTGATAGCTCGACAATCCACGCACATCCTCCAAGATCCATCTTTTTTTGGGCACCAATAGAACAAGAACTGAGCAAGGACTCAAGCTCTCTCGCACAAACCCTTTTTTAAGCAACTCTTCAACCTGCCTTTGCAACTCCTTTGTCTCTTCAGGATTACTCCTATAAGCAGGCCTATTTGGAATCTGTGCACCAGGCACAAAGTCAATTTGGTGTTCAATTCCACGCAAAGGTGGAAGACCTTTAGGAATATCTTCAGGAAAGATATCATCAAAGTCCTGCAAAAGAGAAAAACACTACTTGGCAAAGAAGAAGTAAGTAGCTCAGAATTAATCAAGACTTCTTGTAAGTAAGTAGTATTATGGGCTGTCCCTCTTTTCTTGCATTCAAACACTCTTTGGCTTTTATATAGAGACTCTCTTTTTTCTTTCCCTAGCCTCTTTCCTCTCACCAAACTTTCTTTTTTTCCACTCAACCCTCTTTTACCTCTTTGCTTAAGTTGCTGCCCTCTTTCTCTCTCTCTTGGCCATCTTTCATTTCTTTTCCCTCAAGCTCACCTTTTTTCTGTCCCCTTTGTTTTCCCATTGATTCCTCAATCTCTTTTTGATACAACTCGAATGGCATCAAGACCTTTTACAAGGAGCCAAGCGAGGGAACTTCAAGCTATGCAAGCATTGTTCATGAGGAGGGACATACTTGAATACACTCTAACACCTTTCCGGGGATTGCAAGTGTTCATGATAGCATGGGAGGATGGTTTGGAGAAGAGGTTGGAACATGGTCATACTTTCAATGTGACTATTACTTGAAGATTTGCAAATTCAAGTTTTGTTCCCAAAAGAAGACACCCAAACAAGGCCCTTACTTCATTAAGGGTAAAAGTGTAATAGTGTAGTTGTCTTCTTTTGAACCTTAGTATAAGTAGTAGTCTATTTCATTTGGAAGACTTAGTCTAGGTTGAATATTGATGTCTTGAAATTGTGAACTCTTTTGAGTGTTGAGAGCTTGCTAAGCTAGAGATTGTGAATCTTGTGAGAGGATTGGTTATTAGGGTATCAAATCCCTATTGGTCATCCTAAGAGTTTGGTGCTCTTTAGTTCCTAAATTAGAGGTCAAGTTAATTCAAGAACTTTGGTTGCTAATTTGGGTCTTTAGTTGTGTCAAATTATCTATCCTTTATGTTTCTTGTCCTTTTTTCTTCATTTTCGTATGGAATATTGTATCAATTGGTATCAGAGCTTAGTTTAGATTTGTTCTACCAAATCTAATCTTGGGTTTTGATTCAACAAAAAAAAAATCCGAAATTAAAAAAAAAAAAAAAAAAAATCGAATTTTCTTGTTGATTTTGTTGAATCTAGTGTTAGATTAGAGTTTCCTAGTGTTTCTAGAGTCTAAATCTTCCATTTCAAGTCAATTTGGGGTTAGGGTTTGTGTTCCACCATTGTTGAGCTTCAAAGCTTCAAGAACTTGAAAGTGGGTCTTGTTGAAGAAGGTGAAGTTGAAGGTTGAAACCTATTGGGCTTTGTTCTCTACATTAAAGACGTGACAAGTATCCATTGGAAGCACATCACACCAAACCTCCTCTTGGTACTCACCAAGTGAAATGAATACCATCACTCTCTTATCAACCCAATACCCTCCCTCGTCATAGTAAGGATTTCTCCTAATCACACAAGGTAGCCTTAACTCTTCAGCCGCACGAGGGGTGATGAAATTGGTGTAACAATCGTCATCAAGCACAAGGATTCCCTCTTTACCACAAAGGTTCACCTTGGTCTCCATGAATCTCCTCTTTGGAACCACCTTCTTTTGCATAGGACGACTCCAACTAGTACTCACATTCCCACTCATGCCCCTTTGCTTCGGATAGGAAGTACTACAAGAAGAAGCATATGCATGCCCACTAGAAGTCCTTCCATAATCAACATTAGCACTTCCACTACCTCCATAGACATACCCTCCACGAGTCCTATTTGTATAAAGATTTTCACCATAAGACTCATAAGACACATGCGAAGGAGAGTCATACCTCGAGTCGTCTTCATCTTCATGATGTATAGCACAAGAATATTCTGCTTCATTATCTTCACCATGTGAATCACAACAAGGGTCTTCATCCCCATCTTCCTCGGGAGACACATGAGTACCACTCTCTGCACATTCTCCTTCAAAATAGTAATTCTCCCCTCGAATTTCCTCATAATCACCATTTCCTATATATGTCTCATATTCCCCATCGTCACACTCTTCATAGCTCCCATAGTCCTCCCCTTCATAACTACAACCATCATCGTCATAACAGTCATTATCACCACCACATGAATCGGAATCCATGGAGAAGTACCTGCAAAGAACACTTAGCAAACACGTTAGTAGTAAAGAAACCTCACCACAGTCGTGTTTACACTCGTTTGTGCTCGGCTAGCACCACTCAAATGAACTCACACACTCTTGCCTTTTACCACTCAAATGGATTGGTCGATGTTGATTCTCGATTGGATTCGGATTCGGTCGCTTGCAAGGTGCACAATTGTTACTCGAGATCGGAATGGATTCTTGTAGACTCAAGAAGAACGAGGAAGACTCAATTAAAACAAACGCACTTGAGCCAAGAAATTAACAACGAAGCAAAAGCGAAGCAAAGCACGAAAGAATTGGCACGAAAGAAATGCGGACACAAGAACTAGCAAACACAAGTAGGAACAACTACTAAATGGCTACTAGTTAAGAGACACAAGAAAATGGAGTGCAAAAATCGGGAAAATAACTAAAATTTCGGGCCCGGGTAGGTGATAACTTGAAAACACGACCAGGAAGCCCCAATTGATCCAAGGTATCAATTTGAAATAATGATTTTTTTTTTTTATTTTTTTTTTTGTTCCCTACCAAAGGATTAGGGACACAATATCATCAACTAAGGATCAAGAAATTTTTTGTTTTGAGAATTGAAATCAAAGAGAATTAAAGTTGAAAAACCTGAAATGTGCAACCCGCGACGCCTGTGCAGCACCTGCGACTCGCGGTTCAACCTGCGATAGTGATCCGCGGCTCGCGGTTGATGCAGCCAAAATGTCAATTCTCTGTCACAAGGTGCGACACCACCTGCGACTCGCAGGTGCAACCCGCGATGGTGTTCCGCGGCTCGCAGATGAGGCACCCCAAAACGTTCAACTCTCTGTCACCAGGCGCGACTTCACCTGCGACTCGCGGGTGATACATGCGACTCGCAGATGTCGCATATGGCGTCGCATTTGGGCCAACGTTGGGACTTAAATTTTTTGTTTTTTTTTTTTTTGTTTTTTTTTTGCAAAACTCAGAAATTTAGATCCACAAACACTTTTGATGAACTAAGTATTTCTGATTTTTTTGTTTTTGGCCCCCTAACACTTTTTCACAACTTTATTTGACAACTTTTGGATCAAATGGCCCTTTGGAGAGTCTTCTTTCTTATGAAGATTTGAAGGTGTTCAAGAACACAAGAACACTTCAAAATTTCAACTACCCTCAAATCAACTCCAAATTGACTCAAATTTCGGATTTACGTTCTCTTCAATATAGAGAACAAAGCCCAATAGGTTTCAACCTTCAACTTCACCTTCTTTAACAAGACCCACTTTCAAGTTCTTGAAGCTTTGAAGCTCAACAATGGTGGAACACAAACCCTAACTCCCAATGGATTCGAAATTGAAGATTTAGACTCTAGAAACACTAAGAAACTCTAATCTAACACCAGATTCAACAAAATCAACAAGAAAATTCGATTTTTTTTTATTTTTTTTTTGAATTTCGGTTTTTTTTTTTTTTTTGTTGAATCAAAACCCAAGATTAGATTTGGTAGAACAAACCTAAACTAAGCTCTGATACCAATTGATACAATAACGGATACGCGGAAGCAATAAAATGACAAGGAAAGTAAATGATAGATAGATTGACACAAGAAAATGGAATTAAAAGCAACCTAAAGGTGTATCAAACCTAAAGACCTCAATTAATTAGCATAAACAAGCACCAACCTCTTAGGATGACCTCAAGGGAATTGAATTCCCAAGCAACCAATCCTCTCACAATCAAAGATTCAACAAGAGCCATCCATGGCCTCTCTCATAAGTTTCTCTCTCTAGAGAGTACTCTCAAAATCACTCATCTTTTCTTCCAAATGTCAAAAGTCCCCTAATGAAATGAAAGACAATGTATTTATACTAACTAAATAATAGAAGACCCTATTATTACATAAATGCCATTAATGAGGCAAGGGCCTTGTTTGGCTAGTCTTGTGGAGATGGAAATCTTGAATTTGCGGATGTGGCCTCTTGCGTATAGCCTTCCTTGCTCGGTGGCCACTTTAATGTTGTTCCATCTCCCATCCGTCCTCTCCATGCTATCATCCAAACTTTGGCTCTACGAGACGGTCCTTTAAGTGTCCTTGAGGCAACTCGTCTTGTATCAGTAGTTGTCTGGCATTGTTTCGACATTGAATCGGAATCTTTCCATGAGGGATTCTGCCATGTCTTCCCAAGTGAGCCAATGACGTATGTCTTGGGTTACGAACTACTCGGCAGCCTTTCCTACTAAGCTCCGGTTGAATAGCCTCATAATTAAAGGTTCGTTCTTTTTTATGCCGACTAATTGGTCACAGTAAGAACGGAGATGTGCTTTGGGATTCCCTATCCCATTGAACACTTCAACCTTCGGGATCTTGAACCCTTCTGGTAAGTTCAAATCTGGGTGCATGCACAGGTCAGCATAGCTCAGACCCGTAGGCTTTCTTATGACTCTATTTGATTTTTCCAACAACTCTTCCATCTTCTGTTCCATGTCCTTCTCACGTTTGTCGTGCTCCGTTCTCTAGGCCTTCTCCATTTCCTCGTAGTGGTCCAATTCTTTAGGACTGGAGAAGATTCATTCGGGACGCTGGGAGGGTAGAAGGAGACTGTTGGATAAGCATGGAGGTTCTGTGGGATAGATGTGGTTGGCATAGTTGGCCAAGCGGCGACGTGTGGACGACTTGCCGGATTGATGAATACTGGCTGAGGAGCAGGAACAAAATAAGTGGTTCTCGGAATTTGGGTATATTTGATAGGAGGTGGGGTGCAGTAGGAAGTACCGATGTGATGTGGGTTAGCTGGATTCTGGAGAGGTGGGATAGTTCCTGGTGGGTAAATCAGGAAATGTTCAGGCACTGGAGAGCTAAGCGAAGAGAAGGGAGGAGGGGGCCTCCTTGCCTCAGCAGTCGTGTCCTTGTTGGCATCGGCTGTCTCAGCCTTAGCAATCTTATCCTGTAGGGCAATGATGGTGCTTATTAGTGTTGCAATTAAATCCTCCTGAGATGATGCCTCTTTAGGGTCTTGGGTATCTCTTTCGCGTAGAGCGAGCTCATTTATTTCATTTTTCGGAGTACCAATCATTATCCCTTTTCCTCTGTCAGTTTCTGGGAGTGGTGCTAGTGCGGCTTTAGATCTTGTAAAGTATGCCAGTTTGTGTTACTAAACTAATCGACCTCATTCTATAAGATAAAAATAACTCAAAGGTAGGCAAAATAAGTTACTGATAATAATATTGAAGTAAGATATCATATATACTGTATAGAAATAACCCATGTGGCACATAAAACCATGTATTAAAACCCAAATAACTGATTGATCCTTAGTTCTAAAGGTTTAGGTGTTATGGGCTCTTTGTGTAGAGTGGATCTTGGTCCAATAGGCCTTGTGGTTGACCTACATTGGCAACCCTTCATCTCTTTTTAAAAATGGTGGGGGGAGGGAGAGGGGGGGGGGGGGGGTAATAATTTATATTATATAAAGGCCGAATCTTACATAGACTAGCTACGTATCCTTCCGTGGGAAATCGGGCCCTACCGTAGTTTAGCTTACAAAGGAGGATATTTTTTCCTATGTATGTCCTTTGGGCTAAACCTAATTTAAAAGATTCCCAGACCCGGCCTGATAAGGGGAGGACACCTAATGTCTACCCAAAAGTGTAGTTCTGCGAATCGTTGTCCCGTATGAAATCGCTCTCTCATGTCTTTCTTCTTCTTTAGAACTGTGGAGGTAGGATGACCAAGATCTCCCCGACTCTAATCATGTGTTCTAGCTCAAGCTTGAAAGCAACGCATTCCTCTATATAATGTCCATAGATCTCGTATGGAATAAATACCTTTTTTTTGGTTGGGCCCCACTAGTATGGGCTTGTGGACAGGTTCCACGGGTCTAGTCCTTCCTAAGATGGCTAGGGTTGAGAATATAAGGAAATAGGTCTCCTCGAATACTGTGAAATCATACCGCCAGATTTATGTGTCGGTGATGACCCCTACTTCTTGGGCGATAGGGTCGTGGACCAGTAAGGTGTGCGGCCCCCATAAGGCTTTGATAACCTAATCACCTATCAGAATGATGATTCTTTTTCTTAAACCCAAGCACTCATTTAAAATATGACCGGACTGATTCTGGTGAAATGGACATCTCTTGTATGCGTACTCTATATCGGGGACTGGGAGCCTAGCTTGAGTGGTATTCTAGCGTCTATCATCTTCTCGAACACGTCCTTGCAGCTGACGGGTCGAGGAGCCACTCAAAAGGGACACGAAGGGCTTTTACAGCAATACCCCACCAAATGAGGGCCTGAGGGTCCGCCTTTTCTGAAATTTTCTGTTACTACAGTAGATGCGGCTATCACCGACTCTGGTGCAGGCTTGAATTAGTCAGATGCCTCACTATGCTCAGTTTCCACTTATTTGTCAACATTGAACCCTTCTCTCTGAAATTCCGGTATCATTTCCAAAGGTTCTAAGTCCCCCTCAGCTTCTATGTCTATATGCTCAGATTCTTCTGGCTCCAGAGGTTCAGACTCCTCCAGCTATTCGTTCTCATCTTTTTATGGTTCGGGAGCCACCTCTTGTGGCTCCGACTATTCTTGTGGATCTGACTCCATTATCCATGGGTCGTTTTCCATTCCTTGGTCTTCAGGTGTCTCTAGCCTTCTTTCCAATTGTATGAAGTTTGAGATCAACTCCCTCACTTCTTCAGGGACATTTTCCTCATAGTACTGCTTTTGTGGTATCCTTTTTGGTGGGTTTCCAACCAGATCCAGCAACCTGTCCACTTCCTCTATTTTTCTGCCTATTTCCTGAAGATGCCCTTCCATTTGCTGAACCTTGAGTTTCAGCATTTCAGCGGTCTCTCCTAGGATGAGCATGTCTTGATCTCCTTGATTCGCCATTGTAATTCAACCTTTTTAGGTGGAGATAAACTAGGGTAAGTGGTTAAGTAAAATGGTTTTTCTTTGGGTATGTAATTTATAATGCCGGATCAATTGCATTCAGGTTTTAATACATGATAGCATATATAGCAAGTAGACATGTGAAACATGTAGCAAGTAATCATGTAATTTATAAGCAGTTATGCTATTAGTGTTCCTAAAGCCTTTTTGAGCCAAGGCTATCTTAATCGTTTGAAACATGCAAGTGCCATTTGGAAAGCCGAACCATTGCCCCAGAAATCATCATTAATAATAATAATATCTTCCCCGAAGGGATTACAAAAGACGATAAAGGTGACGTAGGGCTATAACAGATAGTAAAAGAAAGCAGTAAATCAGCAGAACTATCCTGTAGTGGCTGATGTCAAAGCTCGGTCTGTTTTGGCCTTCTTGGCCCTCTGAAAGGCGGTCTAAATGTGGAGACGTGTCTGATACAGCTCCATCCTGACTATCACAGGGTCTGACTCTTCCAGAATGTCACGACCCAGCCCCGTGGGCTGCGACTGGCACCCTACTTGGGCACCCAGACCGATTCACATATCCAGTTATCAGACCCAAACTTAGCTCAAAGTTCATAATAGCCATTTTAAACATAATTTAAATCAAAACTTGTCTTAAGCGGTCACGCGTACCACAATATCACATCAGAACAGAAGGGAGCGGCGGAATACACATCGCCGATCATAAGCACATATACAAATATACATGCCATTCTGGTCGTATCCAAATCTGATAGGTTGGCGGAATATACATCGCCAGATACATAAACGTGTACAGACAAATGGGCCGTTTTGGCCATAATAGTAAACGGGACCGCACTAAGACGTAGATCACAAACAGACGCGCACACACAATGACCCATGACCCACATATATGACTACAGGCCTCTACCAATACAGAATGAAAACATATGACGGGACAGGGCCCCGCCGTACCCCAAATAGTCAAATATACAGATGCATATACATCACACGACATATATACCGACATATGGGCTCCGGATCAAAAAGAGCACTCTGTAATAGCAGAACGTGTGGCCTACTCTGGCAGATCACGAATCTCTGTACCTGTGGGCATGAAACGCAGCCCCCCCCCCCGAAGAAAAGGGGGCCAGTACGAAAGATGTACTGGGTATGTAAAGCATAGAGTACAGAAATGTAAACCACAACTGGAAACAAACATGATACGAAAAGGGGATACAGACCAGTATATCAAAATCCGTACCAAGAACATATATACATAATGCAGATAAAATTATGCAAAAGCTCAGGAACGTGGTCACCACTCCGACGCTGGTGCCACACACAGCATAACACCAGAAGGTTCAGATCTCCGTACATCCCCGAACACACATATCATCATAACATAACCAGCCATATCACAGCATAACTCCAAACGGAACCCGGCCCTATGGCGAGGTCTCGGGAACCGTAACACAGCATACGGCCGAATTTATCATAGCGCGCACGAACCATAGCCGGCCCGGGAACCGGTGAACGAAGTCATAATAAGGGCACGAGCGGAGTCGTGAGCGACTAATGCAATTTGTATATCCAAACACTTTTTTAAAACTTGGTAAAATCATATGTTGACTCATTAGTCAAAGTAGTTCGAACAATTAGTCAATACGGGGTTCATTTTGCAAAAGTGTTTCCAAACTGGTATTTATGGTTCAAAATATAGTTTAGAATATCGTGGCAATCAAAACATTATTTTACGGTAGCCAAATTCATAAGCAAAAGCCCTTTACCGACATTACACAGAAATGAGTCTTATAGAGCAAACGAAAGAGTCTCAGAGTTAACGGGCCCACCTCGGGTCAAGTCGAGGTGGCGGACATGAATCACGGACATTTGGGGCCTATGGAATCATACATGGAAGTTTCGAAACAATTCGATTACATTTACAAAAGTTTCGGACCTATGATCACTTTCCAACGAAATATGAGTTTTATAGTTCATTTCAATTGAATGAATAGTACTCGATTTCAAATTTGGATTTCCATGAGCAGGATTGCCCCCGGGGCTCAAATATCGACCTAGTATACTTAGGACATGCCAAAAGAAGGAAATGGGGGTAGCCTTACATACCTTTCGCGCTCCTTACGCTTGCCCAAAATCAAACTCCGTTCCGCCAAAAACCTACAATTGGTCATAGTTACCAATTAGGAATTGCAAGACTTGAGAATTCACTTAACTTCATATTTGTCTACCGAAATTTCGGCAGCACTTCCCCTATACCTATAACACCCCCGAGGCTTAGCTCGGCTCAATATATCAACAACAACAACCCACAATACCAAAGACATCACGAATCACAACAAATAGATCTAACGTTAATGTTCTTCTTTTCTACATAAAGCAATACTTCCGTTTCAACTTCAAATTCCCAAACAAATCTCAAGGATTTCACATTCATCATTAACCAAGATCATCACAATATAATTTGGGAGCATTTCATATCATTTGTACGAAATATTCACAAGATATACCAAATATACAAACTTTCCACCAAAGTCATAATTCATTCAAAACTTCTAATCTTTAACATACTTATTCATAACATGTTTCCATATCCCAAATTCATCAACAATCATCATAATTTGCACCTTAACAACTCCATTTCCATAATGTCATAAAATCATCTTAAAACGACATAAACTTCTACTTTCCATTTCAATGCAAACTTACATCATTTTATCTTTATTTACATTGCAAGCATCACAACAACACAACAAACATGTTAAACCAAATTAATTCATTCTCATTCCAACTTCAAATACCACACGACCACACTCCATTTTCCCCACTTCCATCAAGTTCATTCAACTTTCATTCTCAATATACATTCCATCCTACACACAACTAGAATGCAACATAAAATTCAACACATCACATGCATACAATGTAGTATACACACGGCCACATGCACACATGCACACCCACTTTGCAAACTTCCATGTTTTCATGAATCCTACTCATTTCCATGTATTACAATATAAACAAACCTTCATAACATAATAATATGGAATGAATTCTTACCTTTTTCTCCAATCTTCTTCACTCAAACATGTTGTCATATTGAAGAACCAAGGGCTCTTCCTTCCCAAACAATTGCACCATGTTGTAGAGGGCCCTTAATATGGTAGGAATACCACAAAAAAATAATTTTTGGATCAAAATTTGGAGGGGTGATTTTCCCCTTGCCTTGGCCGAATGGCCCTTGAACTCTTGCTCTTGTTTGTCTTGTTTCCTTGTCTTATTTTCTTCTTGAACATTCTATAAGATAAGGACCACTATATAATAATTCAATCACATGGAAATATTTTATAACTTTTTGGTGGATTGGGCCTCATGTGGCCGGCCACCACTCAAAGAAATGGGCCTCTTCTTATTTCTCATTTGTAAGCCCAATTAGCATATATATCATATTTTGTAATTCCCGAAACTAATTTTCAGAATTCCAATTTTTGCCCTTGGCCTTCCTTGGCACTTCCACATTAATATTTTTCATGAACAACACACACATATATTAATTCAAATCAACATATGGCCTTATTCCTTACAAATCAACATTATTTCGAATTTTCCCGAATACACAAAAATACGGGATATAACATCCTCCCCCCCCCCCCCTTTAGAACATTCGTCCTCGAATGTTAGATTAGTCGTATAGGGTCTGCAAGTACTTCGGGGGAGTTTGCTTTTACGGTCAGCACAATTGATACACGTTGGTCTTTGAACATACTTGAGCAAGGAATTTAAATTAGCGGTGGGCAAAAGAAACAAAGTGAGGACATTTCCGTGCTCAACTCCCACGGTCATTGCTTCTCCATTATTGTTTTGCCACAAGACCTTAATAGGGGTATATCTTTATTGCGTAATCTCTGCACCTGGCGATCCAGAATAATTACAGATTGTTCTTCATCAGACCATTTTTCTGTCATTTGAATATCTTTTGCTGGAAATATTCTGGGAGGATTACCGATACATTTGCGGAGCATGGATACATGAAGTACCAGATGTACCGCTTCCAGATCAGATGGTAGATATAGCCCGTGAGCGACATTCTCAATTCTTCGAACAATCTGATAAAGTCCGATATGTCGCGGACTGAGCTTACTCTTCTTACCGAATCGCATTACGCCTTTCATGGGCGATACTTTCAAAAGTACCCTATCGCCGACCTGGGATTCCAAGGGTCGACGTCGTTTATCTGCGTATGATTTCTGACGACTCTGGGCTACTAATTGTCTTTCTCGGATGAGTTTTTACCTTTTCAACGGCCCGCTGGACCATATCTGGACCGATAAATTCTGTTTCGCTAGTATCGAACCAGCCGATCGTGACCTGAATCTTCCTGTCATACAAAGCCTCATAGGGCCATCTGGATGCTAGAATAGTAGCTGTTATTATAAGCAAACTTGATCAATGGCAGATGACCGCCCCAGCTACCTACGAAGTCAATAATACAGGCCCGCAACATATCTTCTAGCGTTTGTATGGTGTGCTCGGCCTGTCTGTTGCTCTGAGGGTGGATTACTGTGCTCAGACTTATCCGAGCCCTTAATCCTTCCTGGAAACAAATCCCCAGAAGTTAGTTATAACTGAGTACCTCTATCAGTGACAATAGATACAGGAACTCCGTGGAGTCTCACTATTCCTTTAATACATATAGTCTGGCATAATCCTCAACTGGATAAGTGGTTCCGACGGGAAGAAAATGGACTGAATTTTGTCAGCCTATTAACCGTACCCCATATGGAAATCATACTTCCGTGGAGTGCGAGACAAACCTGTAATGGGATCCATATTAATTATCTCCCACTTCCAAATTAGAATTTCCATTCCCTGGAATAGTCCATCAGGCTTCTGATGTTCAATATTTTTTTTTAATCTGCTGGCAATCCGGGCACTGGGCAACGGCCTTGCGATGTTCCGTTTCATGCTATTCCGCCAGTACAAGCATCTGGGGTCAGGGCACATTTTAGTGAATTCAGGATAAACAGAATACCGAACATTACGCGCTCCGCTCATAATTGGCCGTTGCAGCCCTACGATGTCGGGCACACATAATCTGCCTCGGTATGACAATACTCATCCGGTACAACCTCGAGCTGAATCTTTTCCTTGTCAAAGGTCGTCTCTCTACCATTCCAGAATAGACTCCTCAAACTGACGCTGTTTTACCTCTTCCATAATCGATGATTCTGCAGCTTCTCAGACAAAAATTTCCATATCTTCATAACCGGCCAAACGGACTCTAAGGCTAGCCGACTGATGAGTTTTCAAACCAATTCTTTGTTTCTGAATGTACACTGATTAATGCCGTCCATAGGTTCACGACTAAGTGCGTCTGCTACAATGTTAGCCCTTCTAGGGTGGCATAAAATATTAACGTCATAATCTTTCAATAATTCGAATCATCTTTTCTGCCGCGAATTCGGCTCCTTTTGGCTTAGAATATACTAGAGGCTCTTAGGGCCCGTATAAATGTCAACGCGGACCCCATATAAGTAGTGCCGCCATCTCTTGAAAGCATGAATCGCTGTAGCTAACTCAAGATCATGAGCGAAATAATTTCTCCTCGTGCGGTCTGAGCTGCCGGGGAACATAAGCTATAATCGGACCATTCTCGGAGAATTACATATTTCCGTCAATGTCGAAGGCCTAGGCCAGTCCTTTATCGCTTCAGCCTTCTGTATGTCAGTTGTTTTCATGTATACTTACTTTGCTTATTCTCCTTCGTTCCCCCTCTTTGGGGTTATACTTACACCATATTCATATCTTTTCTTTCTAACCTACAACTTGGTTATTTTCGTACGAAACCTTAACAAAATCATAATTACATAGTACACAATCTTATCCAATAGCTGACACTCAGATATCGTAATTAATATAACAATTTATCTTTTAATAATTATATTCCTCCTCATTGGATGATTTGGCCAAGTTATTCCTTCTTTCACACCCGTTCCTTGTCCGTCGTTCTGTTTTTTGCAATATTGGAATTACCTGATATGCACATGATTCATCATTCCATACCATAGATTTCCTTTGTCCTGCACTACTACATTTTAGTCCGTTTTCGCAAATAATTCTCGTGCTTTACCCGTTGACTCTTTTAGAGGTTCTGCTTAATTACGTTTCTTACGGTTCACTCTTTCTGACGTTTTGATTACCTTCCACTCAATCATTCTCTTTTCTTCCCAAACATCGTCGTATTAGAATCTTCCAATCTCAACCGGTAGCAAAATGAATATCAGTTTAGTTCGTGACATCTGTACCATACTTTTCGCTTTGTCTCATAAATTCTGTCCGGTTAATGCTTTCCATATATTACAGCAATGGCTATCAGGGTCCGCCAATCAATCAACACAGCCATAAATGGGGCCCTATACATACACATATGTATCACTACCATTTCACAATACGTCTTCAATCACTTGTTCATACTTACCCTAGTTTCGGAGCTGCGCTGCTTTTTCTTCCCTTTTTAGCAATCTAATCCGTCCCAGCTCGTGTGACCCCTATAAAGTTTCTAGCCATACTGCATATCCCAATTCCTTTTTGGTTACCCAGAATTTCCTATTCGTCTCTCATATCTAAGTTTGCGAAAATCTTTGTACATTTCCCAGGGGGTCACCCATCCCAGAATTGCTCTGGCCCTGGCACGCTTAACCTTACAACTTTAACGAATTTAGGCACGTTAAGGCCGGTATAATTACGCCAATTGCCCCGCACAGCCTTTGTCACGTAATTTGAGACAAATCGGGGTCTTAACAACTTTTCAAAATGTTCTCGTAGCGGGTCCCACCCCGGCCTAACGAGAATTCTTTTACTTTTCTGACCTTATGATTACCATGTCGCCCCCCTATAAACCCTCAATACTTACCTTCATGTATATATATATATTTCTAGACAGCCCACGAGTTTAAGTTTTTTTTTATCCCACAAATTCCGTCTCTAATCAGTCGTTACCGCAAGGCATCTTCCGGCCACTAGCGAAAGAAAACTAGAGTCCGAACGAACTTCGCGAAATCTTTTAGTACTTGATTCACATAATTACCTCCATATTTGTATATATCTATGTATTTGAGTCGAGAGCGAACCGCTCAATTCTCAACTGCTTGTCACACGTTTTGTATCCTTTCAATTAGAGGAACTTGATCGTCGGACATTTTTGCCCTTCACATGGGCTGTGCTAAAACAAAAATGGATTGGGACATATTTCTGGTCCCTCCAAATGAATTAAAAATTTGCTACTCGTATATGCTTTCTCGAGATAAAATCTTCCAGATAAGGGTAATGCTTCTTACAAATGACATGGAGGGTACCTCTTAAACTTTTAATCTACGATAATAGATTTATCCTATCGGTATCGACCTTTAAGACACGTTAAGAATTTATATCTCATTTTCCCTTTCGTATTTCTAGAAAAATTTGGGCAGAGGTTCCTCTGTATTTCTTACTATCCCAAAACCTGTACACAGGAAATACCAACCATGCCTCACAGGGCCAACACATATACGTATATACATATCATATCATATCGCCTCACAGCCACACGGGGCTAACAATTTCAAATAAAAGTATAAATGTGCCGAGGCTTACCTCACATGCCCAGCTCAACTGCACCTGCTACACTTTTCATATTTATTTCTCTTTTCAATGATCGACTTTATGTTTCAATCGTACTTCAGAATACCTTACCCAGCATACGTCTCTCATACCATTGCTTACCGGAGTACTGTGTAGCTTCTTCCAATGTCAGCAGTCGCTGTCTTACGTCGATACCGTTCTCCAGCTGCAATCAAGGGTTAGAAAAAAAAGGAAATTCACTTCCTACAGCTGGCTCTTATCGCACAATCTAAGATCCAAAGAAAGGGGACACCCTAAATGCCCTGTAGCCTCCTGTTTATAGATGTGGTGCACAACACACCGATAAACAAGACTCTACGAGACACGGCCTGTAGACATTCCGAGGACAAACCGCTCTGATACCACTTTTGTCACGACCTAGCCCCGTGGGCCGCGACTGGCACCCTACTTGGGCACCCAGACCGATTCACATATCCAGTTATCAGACCCAAACTTAGCTCAAAGTTCATAATAGCCATTTTAAACATAATTTAAATCAAAACTTGTCTTAAGCGGTCACGCGTACCACAATATCACATCAGAACAGAAGGGAGCGGTGGAATACACATCGCTGATCATAAGCACATATACAAATATACAGGTCATTCTGGCTGTATCCAAATCTGATAGGTTGGCGGAATATACATCCCCAGATACATAAACGTGTACAGACAAATGGGCTGTTTTGGCCATAATAGTAAACGGGACCGCACTAAGACGTAGATCACAAACAGACGCGCACACACAATGACCCATGACCCACATATATGACTACAGGCCTCTACCAAAACAGAACGAAAACATATGATGGGACAGGGCCCCGCCGTACCCCAAATAGTCAAATATACAGATGCATATACATCACAAGAGATATATACCGACATATGGGCTCCGGATCAAAAAGAGCACTCTGTAATAGCAGAACGTGTGGCCTACTCTGGCAGATCACGAATCTCTGTACCTGCGGGCATGAAACGCAGCCCCCCCCCCCCCCCCCCCGAAGAAAAGGAAACCACAACTGGAAACAAACAGGATACGAAAAGGGGGATACTGACCAGTATATCAAAATCCGTACCAAGAACATATATACATAATGCAGATAAAATCACGCAAAAGCTTAGGAACGTGGTCACCACTCCGACGCTGGTGCCACACACAGCATAACACCATAAGGTTCAGATCTCCGTACATCCCCGAACACACATATCATCATAACATATCACCAGCCATATCACAGCATAACTCCAAACGGAACCCGGCCCTATGGCGAGGTCTCGGGAACCGTAACACAGTATACGGCCGAATTTATCATAGCGCGCACGAACCATAGCCGGCCCGGGAACAGGTGAACGAAGTCATAAGAAGGGCACGAGCGGAGTCGTGAGCGACTAATGCAATTTGTATATCAAAACACTTTTTTAAAACTTGGTAAAATCATATGTTGACTCATTAGTCAAAGTAGTTCGAACAATTAGTCAATACGGGGTTCATTTCGCAAAAGTGTTTCCAAACTGGTATTTATGGTTCAACATATAGTTTAGAATATCGTGGCGATCAAAACATTATTTTACGGTAGCCAAATTCATAAGCAAAAGCCCTTTACCGACATTACACAGAAATGAGTCTTATAGAGCAAACGAAAGAGTCTCGGAGTTAACGGGCCCACCTCGGGTCAAGTCGAGGTGGCGGACATGAATCACGGACATTTGGGGCCTATGGAATCATACATGGAAGTTTCGAAACAATTCGATTACATTTACAAAAGTTTCGGACCTATGATCACTTTCCAACGAAATATGAGTTTTATAGTTCATTTCAATTGAATGAATAGTACTCGATTTCAAATTCGGATTTCCATGAGCAGGATTGCCCCCAGGGCTCAAATATTGACCTAGTATACTTAGGACATGCCAAAAGAAGGAAATGGGGGTAGCCTTACATACCTTTCGCGCTCCTTACGCTTGCCCAAAATCAAACTCCGTTCCGCCAAAAACCTACAATTGGTCATAGTTACCAATTAGGAATTGCAAGACTTGAGAATTCACTTAACTTCATATTTGTCTACCGAAATTTCGGCAGCACTTCCCCTATACCTATAACACCCCCGAGGCTTAGCTCGGCTCAATATATCAACAACAACAACCCACAATACCAAAGACATCACGAATCACAACAAATAGATCTAACGTTAATGTTCTTCTTTTCTACATAAAGCAATACTTCCGTTTCAACTTCAAATTCCCAAACAAATCTCAAGGATTTCACATTCATCATTAACCAAGATCGTCACAATATAATTTGGGAGCATTTCATATCATTTGTACGAAATATTCACAAGATATACCAAATATACAAACTTTCCACCAAAGTCATAATTCATTCAAAACTTCTAATCTTTAACATACTTATTCATAACATGTTTCCATATCCCAAATTCATCAACAATCATCATAATTTGCACCTTAACAACTCCATTTCCATAATGTCATAAAATCATCTTAAAACGACATAAACTTCTACTTTCCATTTCAATGCAAACTTACATCATTTTATCTTTATTTACATTGCAAGCATCACAACAACACAACAAACATGTTAAACCAAATTAATTCATTCTCATTCCAACTTCAAATACCACACTGACCACACTCCATTTTCCCCACTTCCTATCAAGTTCATTCAACTTTCATTCTCAATATACATTCCATCCTACACACAACTAGAATGCAACATAAAATTCAACACATCACATGCGTACAATGTAGTATACATACGGCCACATGCACACATGCACACCCACTTTGCAAACTTCCATGTTTTCATGAATCCTACTCATTTCCATGTATTACAACATAAACAAACCTTCATAACATAATAATATGGAATGAATTCTTACCTTTTTCTCCAATCTTCTTCACTCAAACATGTTGTCATATTGAAGAAACAAGGGCTCTTCCTTCCCAAACAATTGCACCATGTTGTAGAGGGCCCTTAATATGGTAGGAATACCACAAGAAAATAATTTTTGGATCAAAATTTGGAGGGGTGATTTTCCCCTTGCCTTGGCCGAATGGCCCTTGAACTCTTGCTCTTGTTTGTCTTGTTTCCTTGTCTTGTTTTCTTCTTGAACATTCTATAAGATAAGGACCACTATATAATAATTCAATCACATGGAAATATTTTATAACTTTTTGGTGGATTGGGCCTCATGTGGCCGGCCACCACTCAAAGAAATGGGCCTCTTCTTATTTCTCATTTGTAAGCCCAATTAGCTTATATATCATATTTTGTAATTCCCGAAACTAATTTTCAGAATTCCAATTTTTTCCCTTGGCCTTCCTCGACACTTCCACATTAATATTTTTCATGAACAACACACACATATATTAATTCAAATCAACATATGGCCTTATTTCTTACAAATCAACATTATTTTGAATTTTCCCGAATACACAAAAATACGGGATATAACACAGAATCTGAGACAAACGCCTATCAGTACCCTCTAAACACTCTATCAGGCTGTCTTCCTCTCGAACCAACTCGGCTATCACAGTCTGATCATGCTCGATCTTATCTAATTATCTAGAATCCCTGTCATTAGCACTCCTCTCAATCAATCGGACTCTGGCTTCGGCATGTGTAGATCTCTCCATGACAGTGTGATAAAGTATGGGTCCTTGGACATTTGTGACGGCTAAGTGACCCTACAGCCAGACATGGTATCCCGGATAACACCCTGCTCTGAACTTGTCGGGGGCTAAGGTTAACAACACCTCGAAAATATTCCACGAGCCTACAATGAATAGACCAATGAAGGGTATGAGTGTGCGATGTTTTACTAAGTAGGGAATGACTAATTATGAATTTTTGGAAATAAGAAAGTTACAGAATTTTATTTCATCCCAGTGGTCGTAAAGTGATTTACGGCCCGTAAAGTGATTTACGGACCGTAAAGTGCCATCGTCCTTCAACATTTCAAAAATTTTGACTTTTTGTTAAATGTTGAAATGGTAAAATACGACCCAGAATACAGACCGTAAATCGAAATACGGCCCGTAAACTGAGTCGTAAACTGCCATGGTCTCCAGCCAACCTTTCTGTTTCTGATATGCTTAAATACGACCGTGGAGAACGGACCATAAACCAGTATACGGCCCGTAAAGTGGGGTTTACGACCACTGGACACCCCAACTGTTGTTCATTAAAAATCAGATTTTGAGTATTAAAAAGGGACCTTAACCTTATTTTATTTCATTTTTCATCTCCACAATTCAAGAACACTCTAGAATATTCTCCAAAACACTTCAACCACAAGAATACCAAGGAAATCAATTATCATCAACACCAAATCTATGAAAAAAAGTGTATGAAACCTAATTGGGAGTTATCTCCTTCAAGAAATTCCAAAACAGGTGAAGAAGGGTTTTGGTGCTAAAGAAGTCATTCCACTCTAGACTTATTCCACCATCATCTAAGGTAAGTTTCATAAATTTAGCATGTTGTTTAAAGTATTGGAAAGCTAAGACACTTAAATTGTAGCAAGACATAGAAAATGGACCATTACTGAGTGAATAGTGTCATAATTGGGTGATAGCTAGGCTGGATCATGAATGTTGGTGTGCTATGATTATGAATACGTTATAAATGACGTATAGACCATGGAGTAGGTATGAAGTATGCGAAATTACGATGATGAGCTAAAACCACTAAAGGTGGGGAAATTAGAGAAAATGGTGGATTTTACTTAAGATATATATATGACGATTGTTGATATGATATTGTAAGTGCTATTGTAAATGTTTGGGAGTTGAAACGATTCATGAGGAAAGTAGTAGAAACAAAGGGAACGTTGCCCAATTGTCCCTAGAAATAACGACACGTTTTTATAGTCGATTAACTAATACTACTTCGAATTCTCTCGTGAAGGTAGCGACGTAATATCGAAGGAGATCAAGTGAACTATAGCGTAGCTAAACGACAAAGGTATGTGTGGCTAGTCCTTTCCTTCTAATGGCATGAATCCTATAGCATAAATTCCTTTCCTTTTCATGAGTTCATGTATTCCGGAGAAAGCTAAAAAGCCTATATCTATAAATGTCCATATAAGATAAGAGATATAATACGATGATGCCATAATGATAGAGATGTTATTGATTACTTACACTGACCTTATGTGCTAATTCCTTCAAGGTGAGGCAGAATGTCAATAATTGCTCTATAATGAAATCGGGGGATCACGACCTTACGTCACCCCGATAAAGTATAGTTGATCTTGAGATTTACGCATGTACTATAATAATATGAGCATGTCATGATAATATTACACCGCGCCTAGTTGGCCGGGCAGTCACCGCTAAGGCGGGCAGCTATACGGATACACCATGTCCATTTGGCATGGGCAGACACCACTAGTGGGCGGCATGAGATGGTACCCCGGACGCGGGCTATTGTTATTGATTATCACACCGTTCCGATATGGACGGGCAGCTTACATATTATGCATATATGATATGATGATGAGTATGAGTAAGACAGCATGCATTACTTCTCTTATGATTGTCTTTCAGATCCAGATGTTTCATATTGATGTTCTCATTATATTATTGTTGTCTTCCATCATTGTTTATGCCTCTTATACTCAGTACAATATTCGTACTGACGTCCGTTTTCTTTGGACGCTGTGTTCATGCCCACAGGTAGACAGGGAGGTGAGCTTGATCCGGATTCTTATTAGCTGTCAGCCGATTGAGAGCACTCCATTGTTCGGAGGTGCTTGTGATTCTCCTTTTGGTATATATGCATATTTTGGGCACGGCGTAGTCTTGTTCCGCCTATATGTATAGTATATCAGTAGAGGTTCGTAGATACGCAGTGTGGGTTAGATGGTCTCACAAGATGTTATTACATGTATATATATTATTTTGACGGCCGAGAGGCAAATGTATATAAAGCAGTTATATTCCTATCTAAACTATTTTTTCCTACAATTCGTGTATGAAGTTGATAAAACGGCCTTAAGTTAGTAAGATGAGTGGTAGAGTGAGTGGTGCTCTGTCACGACCCAACCCCGTAGGCCGTGACTAGTGCCCGATCTGGGCACTCAAACGCATTCTAGTATATGGCAGAAGCCGACGAGGCTTTATTTCAAATTTAGATAATTTCCAGAAAAATTTCGGCAGAGTTTCCTTTGTTTTACGGACTAACCCATATACCCTGCACGCAGAAAATACCAACAAAGGCCACACAGGGCCAACAAAGCAACATTTAAATATAAGCGGACCGGCCGCCGCGGCGAATGGGATCGCCCAAACACAACATAAGCACACATCTGTACAGAAAGACCCCAACCCACAACCATGTCCAGAGACCTCTAAACAGACCGACAGAATCATATGACGGGACAGGGCCCCGCCGTACCCATGAACGAGAATATACATATACAGTGATGACAGACTGTACCAAAAGATGGGCTCTGGAGAAAAGAGCGCTCCAAAATAGCAGAATAAGATCCTAAGCAGGCGGATCTGCAAACCTGTCGTCGGTACCTGCGCGGCATGAAAACGCAGCCCCCGAAGAAAGGGGGTCAGTACGAAATATGTACTGAATATGTAAAGCCTGAATTACAGAAACAAACTCATAACTGGTACAGAACGTGCAGAAAGTAAACAGAAAATCCAAAGTATCAGATATATATTTTCAAAACATGCAGAGTGGGTACAGAAGCATATGACATATCAAATCCGGCCCCTGCCAAGGGACTCGGCAGACAGAACGTGGCCACCCTCCCGACGCTGGTGCCACAACACAGAAGAATCAGAAAAGGGGCATAACCCCGTATCATAATACGTCATATCAAATGGCCATAGCAAATCATATCAGAACAAGCGGACATGGAACATCATACTCCACAAACCCATGTATGCGAATACCTGCCCCCTCACATCGAGGCACGGCGAACAATGCAGAGGATCACGCTTGACAACATATCCTGGCCCGGGCTCAGTGTGGGAAACATTGGGGCGTCCACGAATGGAGTAGTGAGAGACTAATGCAATTAAAATATCATAAATGTTTTAATAGACTCGATGAGGCATATCAAAGACAAACCGATCCAATGAAGTCGAACGGGAACATAGTAAACGAGTTTCGGATATCATAATGAATTACAGAAGTATAATCTTTCTGAAATCGTTCCGAGTGTCAAAACAATTTATCAGACTCAGTGGAATATTTAAACCAATGTTCGTTAGGTAATTAGAATAGTAGTCAAAACGTTTCTTTTAAAAACTGCTCGAAAAGAAGACTTAAGTACATTAAGGGCAAAACCGGGGATAGCGGGCCCGCCTCGGGACAAACAAGGCGGCGGGCTCAAATTATGCCCTCTAAGCTTATGGGGTCACCTAAAAGGGTTCTACGGACATTCTATAGCTTTCCAAGTAATTTAGAGCAAATTTGCATAATCTCAGGAAAAGCATACCAAAATGGTTCAATTCTACTGAAGGAAAAGACGAGATTTTTACTTGCGGATTCCGATGGCCAGAAAGTCTTACGAGGCCCGAACCCGACCCTAACACACTTAGGCATGCCAAAAGAAGGATCGGGGGTAGCTTTACATACCTTTCAAGCTCCTTACGCCTCTCCAAACTCACTTCCCGTTTTGTCAAAAATCTGCAAATGGTCAAGTTTACCAATTGTGAGTTATAGATTCTACGAATTCAACTTAACTCATATATGTCTACCGAAATTTCGGCAGCACCTCCCCTATACATATAGCACCCCCGAGAATTCAACTTGGCCAAAACAATCATCAACAACCCAACAACAATACCCACAACAACAACAATCAATATAATACACAATATGACATAACTAGTTCTACTTGCCGACATAATGCCTTAGCCTTTATTTCATCTTCAATTTCCAAACAAATCTCAATGGTTTCACATTCGTCATTAATCTAGATCATCACAATATAGTTTAGAAGCATTTCATATCGCTTCCTTAAATTATACACCCGATATCAATAATATACAACTTTCCGCCAAAGTCATATTTCATCCAAAGCTTCTAATCTTTGGCATACATATTCATAACATGTTTCCAACTTCCAAATTCATCAATACTCATCATAATTTGCAACCTAATAACTTCATTTTCATAATGTCGTAAAATCATACTTAAGCGACATAAGTTCCTACATTCCATTTCAAAGCAAACTCATATCATTTTACTTTCATTTACATTGCAAGAATCACAATAACACAATTAACACACTAAACAAACTTAATCCATTTCCATTCCACACACCCCATACCACACGGCCAAACACCCCACTACCAACTTCTATCCAATTCATTCAATTTTCATTTCCAACATGCATTTCACCACAACCACAACTAGAATATAACATAAATTCAACACATTATAGGTATACAACACATATACCCTCACGACTACACACCATATTCCAAACCCACTTTGAAAACTTCCATTTTTCCATACCATCAACTCATTCCCACATACTACAACACAAACAAAACATCACAACACAAAAATAAGGGATGAATTCTTACCTTATCCTCTAGTCTTCTTTACTTGAACAAGTGATCAAATTGAGGAACCAAGTGCTTCTTCCTCCAAGACAACTACACCAAGTTGAAAAGGGACCTTGAATTAGTAGGATTTCAACAAGAAATAAATTTTTGGAGGGAGATTTGTGAGGGTCAAATTTCTATGGCCAACACGAGACCTTCTCCTCTTGCTCTCTCTTATTTGCTTTGTTCTTTCTTCTATGTTTCTTGAAGGGTCTAAGGGATAAGGCCACTATATATTTTTAATTATAGGACATGGAATAATTTGTGAAGTGGGGTGGGCTTGGGCCTCACTTGGCCGGCCACCCCCCCAAGTTTTGGGCCTTGACTTCAATTCAATTTTTGAGCTCAATGACTCGCGAATCAAATTTTGTAATTCCCGAAACTAATTTCCAAAATTCCAAATTTGCCCTTAGCCTTGCTCCACACTTCCACGACCCCATTCTTTCATGCACAACTCCTATGTTAAATAAAAAATCAAATTTGACCTTATTTCTCAAAAATCCAATATCTCTCAATTTTTTTTTTCAAACATGTGAAAACACGGGATATAACATCCTCCCCCCCCTTTTGAACATTCGTCCTCGAATGTTAAATTAATCTTATAGGGTCTGAAAATACTTTGGGGGAGTTTCTGTTTATAGACAACACATATGGCACACATTCATTTTTGAAATGGAATTAAGCAAAGATTCAAGATTACCTGAGGGCATAGGGAACAAATGAGGATATTTCTTCTTCATCTCCTCTTCGGCTTCCCAGGTCATTTCCTCCCTATTATTGTTTTGCCACAACACCTTGACAGAAGCTACATCCTTGTTCCGTAGTTTTCTCACCTGGCGGTCTAGAATGGCTACGGGCTGCTCCTCGTAAGATAACTGCTCCGTCACATGAATATCATCTGCAGGAAATATTCTGGAGGGATCACCGATGCATTTGCGGAGCATAGATACATGGAATACCGAATGTACCGCTTCCAAATCAGATGGCAGATCTAACTCATAGGCGACATTTCCAATTTTTCTAATAATCTGATAAGGCCCAATATAACGCAGACTGAGCTTACCCTTTCGGCCGAACCGCATCACGCCTTTCATAGGCGATACCTTCAGGAATACCCAATCACCAACCTGGAATTCCAAAGGACGACGCCGTTTATCGGCGTATGATTTCTGTCGACTCTGGGCTGCCAATAGTCGCTCCCGGATAAGTTTCACCTTATCAACGGCCTGTTGGATCATGTCTGGGCCGATTAACTCTGTCTCGCCAATATCAAACCAGCCAATAGGTGACCTGCATTTCCTGCCATACAGAGCCTCGTACGGAGCCATCTGGATGCTGGAATGGTAGCTGTTATTATAAGCAAATTCAATCAATGGCAAGTGATCCTCCCAGCTACCTCTGAAATCAATAACACAGGCCCGCAACATATCTTCAAGCGTCTGGATAGTGCGCTCGGCCTGTCCGTCACTCTGAGGATGAAAAGCTGTGCTCAGGCTCACCTGAGTCCCTAATCCTTCCTGAAAAGATCTCCAGAAGTTCGCTGTGAACTGGGCACCTCTGTCAGTGATAATAGATATAGGAACTCCATGAAGCTTCACTATTTCTTTAATATAAAGCCTGGCATAATCCTCGGCGGAATAAGTAGTTCTGACGGGGAGAAAATGGGCTGATTTCGTCAGCCTATCAACAATAACCCAGATGGAATCATACTTCCGTGGAGTGCGAGGCAAACCTGTAATGAAGTCCATATTAATGATCTCCCACTTCCACGTCGGAATTTCCATTTCTTGCAACAGTCCACCCGGTTTCTGATGTTCAATCTTGACCTGCTGACAATTGGGACACTGGGCGACGAACTCTGCGATATCCCGTTTCATGCCATCCCACCAGTATAGGCATCTAAGATCATGGTACATCTTCGTAGACCCAGGATGAACAGAATAGCGAGCATAATGTGCCTCGCCCATAACCTGCTGTCGAAGCCCTGCAATGTCAGGTACACACAACCTGCCTCTGTATAGTAAGGTTCTGTCTGGTGTAAACTCGAACGGAGTCTTCTCCTTTTCATGGGCAGTGTCTCTGTATCGAGCTAAAACAGGATCTTCATATTGATGCCGTTTGATATCTTCCTTAATAGATGATTCAGAAACCCCTCGGACAGAAATCCGTGTACCGCCAGAATCGGCCAGACGAACCCCAAGATTAGCCAACTGGTGAATATCACGTACTAGAACCTTCCGTTCTGGCTGTAAATCTTCCAAGCTGCCCATAGATTTTCGGCTAAGCGCATCTGCAACAACATTAGCCTTGCCCGGGTGATACAGAATATCCACATCATAGTCTTTCAGGAGCTCCAGCCACCTCCGCTGCCGCATATTAAGCTCTTTCTGCTTGAAAATATACTGGAGACTCTTATGATCTGTATAGATATCAACATGCACGCCATATAAATAATGTCTCCATATCTTCAGAGCATGAATCACCGCTGCAAGCTCCTGATCGTGGGTAGGATAATTCCTTTCATGCTTTTTGAGCTATCGGGAAGCATAAGCTATAACTCTGCCGTGCTGCATCAATACACAGCCCAATCCCACGCCAGAAGCGTCACAATAAATAACATATCCATCGGGTCCCTCTGGAAGAGTCAGAACTGGGGCTGTAGTCAGCTTCTCTTTCAGCAACTAGAAGCTTCGTTCACAAGCATCATTCCACTGGAACTTGGCTCCCTTCTGAGTTAGCCTTGTCAAAGGCGCTGAAATCGAAGCAAACTTTTCCACAAATCTTCTGTAATAGCCTGCTAATCCCAGAAAACTACGTACCTCTGTGGGCGTCGTGGGTCTAGGTCAATTCTTCACGGCTTCAATCTTCTGTGTGTCCACCCGGACACCATCAGCTGCAATAATATGTCCCAAGAATGCCACTGAAGCCAGCCAAAATTCACATTTAGAAAATTTTGCATATAATTTCTGATGCCGAAGCACCCCAAGTACCGCTCTCAGATGATCTGTGTGCTCTGCCTCGGACCGAGAATAAACAAGAATATCATCGATAAATACAATTACGAACATGTCTAAGAACGGCCTGAATACCCGGTTCATTAAATCCATGAATACCGCAGGAGCATTAGTCAGCCCAAAAGACATAACTCTGAATTCATAATGCCCATATCTGGTCCGGAACGCTGTCTTAGGAATATCAGCCTCTCGTACCCGTACCTGATGATAGCCCGACCGAAGATCTATCTTCAAAAAATATTTGGCGCCCTTCAACTGATCAAACAAGTCATCAATTCTGGGGAGGGGGTATTTATTCTTTATAGTTACCTTATTCAGCTGCCGATAATCAATACACATACGCAGCGACCCGTCTTTCTTACGCACAAATAATACCGGGGCTCCCCAAGGCGAAGTACTAGGTCTAATGAAGCCTTTTTCTAACAGATCCTTCAACTGCTCTTTCAGTTCTTTCAATTCTGCCGGTGCCATTCTGTACGGGGGAATAGATATAGGCTGAGTATTTGGAAGCAAATCAATAGTAAAATCTATCTCCCGCTCTGGAGGAAGGCCTGGAAGCTCATCCGGGAATACATCTGGAAATTCATTAACCACGGGAACTGACTGAAGAGTCGGCGTTTCTGCTGTCAAGTCTTGTACCCGAACCAGATGATAAATATAACCTTTTCTGATCATTTTCTTCGCCTTAAGGTAAGAAATAAACTTACCTTTCGGCGATGCTGTATTACCGGCCCATTCTATAACTGGCTCCCCGGGAAACTGGAAACGAACTACCTTATTTTGGCAGTCAACATTAGCATAACAGGAGGCTAGCCAGTCCATTCCCATAATAACATCAAATTCAATCATATCTAATTCCACCAGATCTGCCTTAGTGTCTCGGCCATATACAGTTACAGAACAATCTTTATATACCTGTTTCGCTACAATAAAGTCCCCAATCGGTGTGGCTACCTCAAACGGCTCTATAGGTTCAGACGTTATACCAATTTTACTGGCAACCAGAGGCGAAATATATGACAAAGTCGAACCTGGATCAATCAATGCATACACAGACCGAGAGAAGACCAATAATGTACCTGTAACGACATTAGGCGATGCCTCCTGGTCCTGGCGGCTGGCCAAAGCATAAATGCGGTTCGAAGGACCGCTAGTACCCGAAGCTCCACCACGACCTCTGCCGCGACCCGCCGGTGCTGATGTACCCGGCCCTGCAGGGCGCATAGCCACTGATGAAGATGACGACCCGGCGGCGGATCCGGTAGGCTGCGCTGCACCACCCGAACTACCCTTATACGGGCAATCTCTCACAGAATGGCCCTGACGACCATAAGCAAAACATCCACCGGTGGCTCTGTAGCACTCTCCCAGATGGTATCTGCCACAATAAGAACACTGAGGCCTAGGTGGTCCTCGTCTGACCAGAACCCCTATCTGTCCGCGAACCTGAAGCCCTGGAGCTCTGGCCTGCTCCTGAATAACCTGGGCCATCAAATCTGCGACCTTGTAGGCTGTGGAGTTGCGCTCTGTGCCGGGTGGGATGGATATCTGCTAGGCTGCTGCGGCTGCTGAGGCTGTCTGCCCCGGAAATCTCCAGAATACCTGGATGATCTGGCCCCCTTGGGCTGTCTCCGATCCTGACTCCTATCAGGCTGATGACCCCTGTGCCGGTCCTCCATGCCCTGGGCGTGCGCCTGAATCTGGGCAATATCCATATCGGGCTGAGAGGCCAATACCAAGCAACTGTCGACAAAATACCGGTCCAGCCCCATAATATACCTGTGCATCCTGTCAGCCATAGTAGATACCACAGCAGGTGCGTATCGGGCCAATGAGTCGAACTCCATACTGTACTCTCGGACGCTGCGGCCCCTCTGTCTCAGCAATAAGAATCTATCAGCTCTGGCCCGCCGTAACTCCGGAGGTAGAAAATGGCTAAGAAAAGCCTCAGAAAACTCATCCCAGACTGTTGGGGGAGCGCCGTCGCCTCTGGCCAACTCCCAAGACTCGTACCAATTAGCTGCTACAACATACAACCGGTACGAAGCCAACTCGACTGACTCTGTCGCAGAAGCCTTAATCAAATGTAAGGTGCGCCGCATCTTCCTGATAAACTCCTCAGGATCCTCCTCGGGCTTTGTTCCGAAGAACTCTGGAGGGCCACAAGTCAAGAACTCACGAGCTCTCGAACTGTCACGCCTATATGCTCGGTCACCTCCCAATCCGTGCCTCTGAACCTGTCCCGCCACAAGTCTTGTCAATAGCTGGACTGCCTCTCTCATAGTCTGATCCTCAGTCCCTGGCCGTGGAGCTGGAGGCTCAGGTACTGGAATCTCGGGAGCTGGCGGTGGAGCCGCCCCTCGACCTGCAGCTGCTGCTGCTCCAATCTCCTCTACGTGTGGCGGTGTGGAAGAGCCCTCTGCCGGGGCCAAAATATCAGGAGCAATATGTGCATGGGCCCTGGTAACCCTCTGGGCCCGACTAGTCTCTCCCACAACTGCTGCCTTGGCCTTTTGGGCCGCTGTCGCCTTTTTTGGAGGCATAACTGCAAAGGTAACAATTCGTTAGGGAGGAGTCATCCTGATAACACAGCTCTATCGCACGATCTAAGACAGAAAGAAGGGTAGTATCCTAAATGTCCTGTAGCCTCCTGTTTATAGGTGTGGTGCACAGCACACCGATAAACAAGACTCTACTAGACACGGTCTGTAGACATTCCTAGGACGAACCGCTCTGATACCACTTTTGTCACGACCCAACCCCGTAGGCCGTGACTAGTGCCCGATCTGGGCACTCAAACGCATTCTAGTATATGGCAGAAGCCGACGAGGCTTTATTTCAAATTTAGATAATTTCCAGAAAAATTCGGCAGAGTTTCCTTTGTTTTACGGACTATCCCATAGGTCTGCACGCAGAAAATACCAACAAAGGCCACACAGGGCCAACAAAGCAACATTTAAATATAAGCGGACCGGCCGCCGCGGCGAATGGGATCGCCCAAACACAACATAAGCACACATCTGTACAGAAAGACCCCAACCCACAACCATGTCCACAGACCTCTAAACAGACCGACAGAATCATATGACGGGACAGGGCCCCGCCGTACCCATGAACGAGAATATACATATACACTGATGACAGACTGTACCAAAAGATGGGCTCTAGAGAAAAGAGCGCTCCAAAATAGCAGAATAAGATCCTAAGCGGGCGGATCTGCAAACCTGTCGTCGGTACCTGCGCGGCATGAAAACGCAGCCCCCGAAGAAAGGGGGTCAGTACGAAATATGTACTGAATATGTAAAGCCTGAATTACAGAAACAAACTCATAACTGGTACAGAACATGCAGAAAGTAAACAGAAAATCCAAAGTATCAGATATATATTTTCAAAACATGCAGAGTGGGTACAGAAGCATATGACATATCAAATTCGGCCCCTGCCAAGGGACTCGGCAGACAGAACGTGGCCACCCTCCCGACGCTGGTGCCACAACACAGAAGAATCAGAAAAGGGGCATAACCCCGTATCATAATACGTCATATCAAATGGCCATAGCAAATCATATCAGAACAAGCGGACATGGAACATCATACTCCACAAATCCATGTACGCGAATACCTGCCCCCTCACATCGAGGCACGGCGAACAATGCAGAGGATCACGCTTGACAACATATCCTGGCCCGGGCTCAGTGTGGGAAACATTGGGGCGTCCACGAATGGAGTAGTGAGAGACTAATGCAATTAAAATATCATAAATTTTTTAATAGACTCGATGAGGCATATCAAAGACAAACCGATCCAATGAAGTCGAACGGGAACATAGTAAACGAGTTTCGGATATCATAATGAATTACAGAAGTATAATCTTTCTGAAATCGTTCCGAGTGTCAAAACAATATATCGGACTCAGTGGAATATTTAAACCAATGTTCGTTAGGTAATTAGAATAGTAGCCAAAACGTTTCTTTTAAAAACTGCTCGAAAAGAAGAATTAAGTAACATTAAGGGCAAAACCGGGGATAGCGGGCCCGCCTCGGGACAAACAAGGCGGCGGGCTCAAATTATGCCCTCTAAGCTTATGGGGTCACCTAAAAGGGTTCTACGGACATTCTATAGCTTTCCAAGTAATTTAGAGCAAATTTGCATAATCTCAGGAAAAGCATACCAAAATAGGTTCAATTCTACTGAAGGAAAAGACGAGATTTTTACTTGCGGATTCCGATGGCCAGAAAGTCTTACGAGGCCCGAACCGGACCCTAACACACTTAGGCATGCCAAAAGAAGGATCGGGGGTAGCTTTACATACCTTTCAAGCTCCTTACGCCTCTCCAAACTCACTTCTCGTTTTGTCAAAAATCTGCAAATGGTCAAGTTTACCAATTGTGAGTTATAGATTCTACGAATTCAACTTAACTCATATATGTCTACCGAAATTTCGGCAGCACCTCCCCTATACATATAGCACCCCCGAGAATTCAACTCGGCCAAAACAATCATCAACAACCCAACAACAACACCCACAACAACAACAATCAATATAATACACAATATGACATAACTAGTTCTACTTGCCGACATAATGCCTTAGCCTTTATTTCATCTTCAATTTCCAAACAAATCTCAATGGTTTCACATTCGTCATTAATCTAGATCATCACAATATAGTTTAGAAGCATTTCATATCGCTTCCTTAAATTATACACCCGATATACGTAATATACAACTTTCCGCTAAAGTCATATTTCATCCAAAGCTTCTAATCTTTGGCATACATATTCATAACATGTTTCCAACTTCCAAATTCATCAATACTCATCATAATTTGCAACCTAATAACTTCATTTTCATAATGTCGTAAAATCATACTTAAGCGACATAAGTTCCTACATTCCATTTCAAAGCAAACTTATATCATTTTACTTTCATTTACATTGCAAAAGAATCACAATAACACAATTAACACACTAGACAAACTTAATCCATTTCCATTCCACACACCCCATACCACACGGCCAAACACCCCACTACCAACTTCTATCCAATTCATTCAATTTTCGTTTCCAACATGCATTTCACCACAACCACAACTAGAATATAACATAAATTCAACACATTATAGGTATACAACACATATACCCTCATGGCTACACACCATATTCCAAACCCACTTTGAAAACTTCCATTTTTACATACCATCAACTCATTCCCACATACTACAACACAAACAAAACATCACAACACAAAAATAAGGGATGAAGTCTTACCTTATCCTCTAGTCTTCTTTACTTGAACAAGTGATCAAATTGAGGAACCAAGTGCTTCTTCCTCCAAGACAACTACACCAAGTTGAAAAGGGACCTTGAATTAGTAGGATTTCAACAAGAAATAAATTTTTGGAGGGAGATTTGTGGGGGTCAAATTTCTATGGCCAACCCGAGACCTTCTCCTCTTGCTCTCTCTTATTTGCTTTGTTCTTTCTTCTATGTTTCTTGAAGGGTCTAAGGGATAAGGCCACTATATATTTTTAATTATAGCACATGGAATAATTTGTGAAGTGGGGTGGGCTTGGGCATCACTTGGCCGGCCACCCCCCCAAGTTTTGGGCCTTGACTTCAATTCAATTTTTGAGCTCAATGACTCGCGAATCAAATTTTGTAATTCCCGAAACTAATTTCCAAAATTCCAAATTTTCCCTTAGCCTTGCTCCACACTTCCACGACCCCATTCTTTCATGCACAACTCCTATGTTAAATAAAAAATCAAATTTGACCTTATTTCTCAAAAATCCAATATCTTTCAATTTTTTTTTCAAACGTGTGAAAACACGGGATATAACATGCTCGGTAGCTAGCCCCGGATACCCGTCGTGGCCCCTAGCTGGGTCGTGATAGAAGTGTTATCAGAGCCGTTCGTCCTAGGAAGTGTCTACGAGCCATGTGTAGTAGAGTCTTGTTTATGGTGTGTTGCGCGCCACGCTAATAAACAAGAGGCTACAGGGCATTTAGGAAAATGACCATCTTTCTTCTATGAGATCGTGCGATAGAGCCATGTATAAGATTCCATTCTTTTCTAAAAGTGTGTTATGATTTCAGAATGCTGCCAAAGGGAAAAGCTACAGCTGCCCAGAAGGGCAAAGCTATGACAAAAAGACGGGCGGAAAGAGAGCCTCTAATGAATGTAGAAGAGGGCGAATCACAAAATGAGGCCCCGCCCAATGTAGAAGAGCCAAGAGGAGCCTCGGCTCCGATTTCTCAAGCGGGTGCTTCGGGTCAACAAGTAACTGAGGCTATACATTTATTGACCCAATTGGTTGCCGCCCAGGTACAACGACAGAATCGGGCCCGAGTGATCGTTCAGCTAGTACGAGAGCTCGTGATTTTATGACTTTAAATCCTCCGGAGTTGTTTAGGTCGAAACCGGATGAAGATCCACAAAACTTCATTGATGAAATATTGAGGACCTTAAGGATTATTCATGCCTTCGAGACCGAATCCGTGGAGTTGGCTTCTTATAGACTCCGCGATGTGGCGGTATTTAAGTACAAAAACTGGGTAGCATCAAGGGGAGAGAACGCGCCTCCTCCGGTTTGGCAAGAATTTGTGGATGCTTTTATTCGTCATTATTTGCCACCCGAGGTCCGCCGAGCTAGAGCGGACTGGTTCTTGAATTTAAAGCAAGGAAGCATGAGTGCTCGGGAATATAGCTTGCAATTTAATTCTTTGGCCAGGAATGCCCCGACTATGGTGGCCGACATGGGGGATCTAGTGCACAGGTTTGTGAGTGGTCTGGGACCACATTTATTCAAAGATTGCTTAACAGCTTCATTGCAGGACGGGATGGACATTTCCTGTCTACGCTAAGCCCATGCTCAGAATTTAGAGGGACGACAGCCACCGCAAAGAAGTGATCGTGATACTGACAGGAGACAAGGCAAGAGGGCTAGATCTATGGGAGCTAGCAGTGAGTATAGAGGGGGACCGAGACATACGTATTCTAGGCATTCAGGCCAATCAGCGACTAGTGCGCCTTCCAGATTTCCAGATAGGAGGTTTGACCATTCTTTCCGGACAGGACAGGGCAAGAGTTCGAGGGCCTCGGATTTTCAATCCAGAGGGGATTTTAGTCAGAGGGGACCCCCAGTACCGCGGTGCAGCCAGTGCGGTAGACTACATTCCAGATAGTGTCGTCGAGGTTCGGACACCTGCTATGCCTGTGGTCAAGTTGGCCATATGATGAGAGATTGTCCCTCGATAAGAGATAGAGTTGGGACTCATCCCACAGGTTCAGTAACGGGTTCTTCTTCGGTACGCCCGACATCACAGATTCCTCAGACTTCAGCAGGTAGAGGTAGCGGCAGAGGGGGAGCATCTACTTCAGGTGTCGTTCAGCCCCGCGTATATGCTTTAGCTGGGCGACAGGATCTCGAGTCTTCCCCAGAGGTCGTCACAGGTACATTAACTATATTCTCCCGTACTGTATATGCTTTGATCGATCCGGGTTCTACCTTATCTTATGTTACTCCTTATGTTGCTGACTGTATCGGGGTGAAACCCGAGCCAATGAGACCTTTTGAGGTATTCACTCCGGTTGGTGATCCGGTAATAGCGAGGAAAGTGTACAAAAATTGTGTAGTTGTCATATGTGATTGCCGGACAAAAGCTGATTTGATTGAGCTGGAAATGCTTGATTTTGATGTAATTATGGGTATGGATTGGTTGTCCTCATGCTATGCTAATGTCGATTGCCGGACGAAGATGGTTCGATTTCAATTCCCGAAAGAGCCCGTGCTTGAGTGGAAGGGTAATACAGCTTCTCCAAAAGGTAGGTTTATTTCCTACCTTAAGGCAAGGAAGATGATAGCCAAGGGCTACATTTACCATCTAGTTTGAGTTCATAATACCGAGGCAGAGCCACCAACTTTTCAATCCATTCTGGTAGTGAATGAATTCCCAGATGTGTTTCCAGACGAACTTCCAGGTCTTCCTCCAGAAAGAGAGATTGATTTTGCCATCGATGTGTTGCCAGACACCCAGCCTATTTCTTTTCCTCCTTATCGAATGGCTCCGACAGAATTGAAAGAGTTAAAGGTGCAGTTGAAAGACTTACTCGAGAAGGGTTTCATTAGCCCTAGTTCATCACCGTGGGGAGAACCGGTATTGTTCGTAAGGAAGAAAGACGGTTCTCTACGAATGTGTATCGATTACAGGAAGTTGAACAAGGTGACGGTGAAGAACAAATATCCTCTTCCAAGGATTGATGACTTATTCGATCAATTGCAAGGTGCCAAATGGTTTTCTAAAATATATTTGCGATCGGGTTATCATCAGGTGAGAGTTAGAGAAGCGGACATTCCCAAAACAGCTTTCAGGACGAGATATGGCCACTATGAATTTTGAGTGATGTCGTTTGGGTTGACTAACGCTCCGGCAGTGTTCATGAATCTAATGAACAATGTGTTCAGGCCACTCTTGGACTTGTTTGTGATAGTGTTTATTGATGATATTCTAGTATATTCTCGCACAGAATCGGAGCATGCAGATCATTTGAGAATTGTTCTTGGCATTCTTCGAGCTCGAGAATTATATGCGAAATTTTCAAAGTGCGAGTTTTGGCTGAATTCTGTGACATTTCTAGGCCATGTTATTTCAGGTGATGGCGTCCGAGTTGACACTCAGAAAATTAAAGCTATGAAGTCTTGGCCAAGGCCTACAACGCCTACAGAAGTTTATAGTTTTCTGGGTTTAGCAGGCTATTATAGAAGATTCGTAGAGGGCTTTTCATCTATTTCAGCTCCATTGACGAAGCTAACTCAGAAGTCCGCTAAATTTCAATGGAATGATGCATGTGAGCGTAGTTTTCAAGAGTTGAAAGACAGACTGACTTCAGCTCCAGTGTTAACACTTCCCGAAGGGCCGGATGGCTATGTCGTGTATTGTGATGCCTCCGGTGTGGGACTAGGATGTGTATTAATGCAACATGGGAAGGTTATTGCATATGCTTCGAGACAGTTGTGGAAACCTGAACAGAATTATCCAACTCATGATCTCGAATTGGTCACGGTTATTCATGCGTTGAAGATATGGAGACATTATTTGTATGGTGTGAACGTTGATATCTATACGGATCACAAAAGCCTCCAACATATTTTTAAGCAGAAAGAGTTGAACCTGCGGCAGAGGCGGTGGTTAGAATTGTTGAAAGACTATGACGTGAATATTTTGTACCATCCCGGAAAAGCAAACGTAGTAGCCGACGCGCTCAGCCGCCGATCAATGGGCAGTCTATGTGAAATCCCTCCGTAAAATAAAGAAATGGTTCATGAGCTCCACCAACTAGCTAATATTGGAGTACGTGTAATGGATTCGGGTGATGCAGGAATTAGCATCAATGATCCCACAGTTTCACCTTTGAATATAGAAGTGAAAGAACGGCAGTATGAAGATCCACAAATCTGTCATTACAGGGATGTCTCTCGTGAAAAAGAGAAGTCTTCATTTGAAGTTTCCATAGATGGTGTCCTTAGATATCGAGGCAGGCTATGTGTGCCGGATGTAGCAGAATTACGCCAACGGATTCTAGAGGAAGCACACTATTCTCGATATTTCATTCATCCGGGTGCAACCAAAATGTATCATGATCTTAAATTGCTATATTGGTGGGGTGGCATGAAACGAGACATAGCAGAATTTGTAGCCCAATGCCTAAATTGCCAGCAAGTGAAAGCAGAACATCAGAGGCCAGGGGGCTTATTGCAGGAAATGGAAATTCCTACATGGAAATGGGAAGAAATTAATATGGATTTCATTGTAGGATAACCTCGCTCCCGAGGAAAATACGATTCTATATGGGTGATTGTGGATAGATTGACCAAAGCAACTCACTTTCTTCCAGTCAGAACCACGTATTCAGCGGAAGATTATGCTAGGTTGTACTTGAAAGAAATTGTGTGACTTCACGGAATTCCATTAGCCATTATTACAGACAGAGGAGCCCAATTTACAACTAAGTTCTGGAAGTCTTTTCAAGAGGGTCTAGGTACTCAAGTTAAGCTTAGCACGGCATTTCATCCACAGACCGATGGACAAGCCGAACGCACTATTCAAACTTTGGAGGATATGTTAACGGCCTGCATATTAGATTTTGGTGGTAGTTGGGATGATCACTTACCCTTGATTGAGTTTTCCTATAATAATAGCTACCATTCCGGTATTCAAATGGCTCCGTATGAAGCTTTATATGGGAGGAAATGCAGATCCCCGATTGGATGGTTTGAGACGGGAGAAGTACAACTAATAGGCCCCGAATTGATTCAACAAGCAGTGGAGAAAGTCAAGGTGATATGAGATCAATTATTGACAGCCCAAAGCCGTCAAAAGTCCTATGTGGACAACTGCCGACGAGACTTGGAATTTCAGGTCAATGATTGGGTATTCTTGAAAGTATTTCCAATGAAAGGGGTAATGAGATTCGGTAAAAAGGCGAAGTTGAGCCCACGATATATTGGACCTTATAAAATTATCCGTAAGGTGGGTCGTGTAGCCTACAAATTGGACTTGCCTTCAGAGCTTGAGTCAGTGCACCCAGTTTTTCATGTATCGATGCTCCGCAAGTGTATTGGAGACCCTACAAGAATAGTTCTGGTTGATGATGTCCAAGTGACAGAACAACTAGCATATGAAGAAGTGCCTGTTGCCATTTTAGATAGGCAGGTGCGAAGACTTCGAAATAAAGAGGTCGTTTCAGTCAAGGTTCTATGGCAAAAAAACAACAGGGAAGAAATGACTTGGTAAGCGGAGGAGAATATGAAAGCCAAATATCCGCATTTATTCCAATCTCCAGAAGAGGTTCATGATGATACGCCGAGATTATAAGGGTATGCTTACTTATTATGTTATTGGTTGTGTGTGGCCATAGATGTGTTGATATTGTGATGTAGCCCTGTGAGGCGATGATATTGTGGGCTGTTGTGACAGGTTGGTAGCGCCAGATTACAGAGGAAACTCAGGCAAAAATTTTCATAGAATCCCAAGTTTTTAACATTCGAGGACGAATGTTCCAAAAGGGGGGGAGAATGTTACACCTCAGAAATTTCTGCGATGTTTTACTAAGTGGGGAATGACTAATTATGAATTTTTGGAAATAAGAAAGTTGCGGAATTTTATTTTAGCCCAGTGGTCGTAAAGTGATTTACGGACCGTAAAGTGCCATCGTCCTTCAACATTTCAAAAATTTCGACTTTCTGTTAAATGTTGAAATGGTAAAATATGACCCAGAATACGGACTGTAAATCGAAATACGGCCCGTAAACTGAGTCGTAAACTGCCATGGTCTCCAGCCAACCTTTCTGTTTCTGATATGCTTAAATACGACCGTGGAGGACGGACCATAAACCAGTATACGAGCCGTAAAGTGGGGTTTATGACCACTGTACACCCCGACTGTTGTTCATCAAAAATCAAATTTTGAGTATTAAAAAGGGACCTTAACCTCATTTTATTTCATTTTTCATCTCCACAATTCAATAACACTCTAGAATATTCTCCAAAACACTTCAACCACAATAATACCAAGGAAATCAATGATCACCAACACCAAATCTATGAAACAAAGTGTATGAAACCTTATTGGGAGTCATCTCCTTCAAGAAATTCCAAAAGAGGTGAAGAAGGGTTTTGGTGCTAAAGAAGTGATTCCACTCTAGACTTATTCCACCATCATCTAAGGTAAGTTTCATGACTTTAACATGTTGTTTAAAGTATTGGAAAGCTAAGACACTTAAATTGTAGCCAGACATAGAAATTGGACCATTACTGAGTGAATAGTGCCATAATTGGGTGATAGCTAGGCTGGATCATGAATGTTGGTGTGCTATGATTATGAATACGTTATAAATGACGTATAGACCATGGAGTAGGTGTGAAGTATGCGAAATTACGATGATGAGCTAAAACCACTAAAGGTGGGGAAATTGGAGAAAATGGTGGATTTTGCTTAAGATATATATATGACGATTGTTGATACGATATTGTAAGTGTTGTTGTAAATGTTTGCGAGTTGAAACGATTCATGAGAAAAGTAGTAGAAACAAAGGAAACGCTGCCCAATTGTCCCTAGAAATAACGACACGTTTTATAGTCGATTAACTAATACTAATTCGAATTCTCTCGTGAAGGTAGCGACGTGATATCGAAGGAGATCAAGTGAATGATAGCCTAGCTAAATGACAAAGGCATGTGAGGCTAGTCCTTTCCTTCTAATGGCAAGAATCCTATAGCATAAATTCCTTTCCTCTTCATGTGTTCATGTATTCCGAAAAAAGCTAAAAAGCCTATATCTATAAATGTCCATATAAGATAAGAGATATAATACGATGATGCCATAATGATAGAGATGTTATTGATTACTTACACTCACCTTATGTGCTAATTCCTTCAAGGTGAGGCAGAATGTCAATAATTGCTCCATAATGAAATTGGGGGATCACGACCTTACGTCACCCTAATAAAGTATAGTTGATCTTGAGCTTTACACATGTACTATAATAATATGAGCATGTCATGATAATATTACACCACGACTAGTTTGCCGGGCAGTCATCGCTAAGGCGGGCAGCTATACGGATACACCATGTCCATTTGGCATGGGCAGAGACCACTAGTGGGCGGCATGAGACGGTACCCTGGACGCGGGAGGCCTGGACGCGGGCTATTGTTATTTATTATCACACCGTTCCGATATGGACGGGCAGCTTACATATTATGCATATATGATATGATGATGAGTATGAGTAAGACAACATGCATTACTTCTCTTATGATTGTCATTCAGATCCAGATGTTTCATATTGATGTTCTCATTATATTATTGTTGTCTTCCTTCATTGTTTATGCCTCTTATACTCAGTACAATATTCGTACTGACGTCTGTTTTCTTTAAACGCTGTGTTCATGCGCACAGGTAGACAGGGAGGTGAGCTTGATCCGGATTCTTAGTAGCTGTCAGCCGATTGAGAGCACTCCATTGTTCGGAGGTCCTTGTGATTCTCATTTTGGTATATATGCATATTTTGGGCACGACGGAGTCTTGTTCGGCCTATATGTATAGTATGTCAATAGAGGCTCGTAGATACGCAGTGTGGGTTAGATGGTCTCACAAGATGTTATTATATGTATATATATTATTTTGATGGCCGAGAGGCAAATGTATATAAAGCAGTTATATTCCTATCTAAATGTCACACCCTAATCTTACTAGGGTGTGATGGGCACCCGACCCTTACTCAGGGCCGAGCGAACCCTCTGACTCTTATTACATACATAGTCTCTTTGAACTCTTAAATCAAATAAAATGAAATACAGAATGAGAGCTTTCAGAAATATTCTTTTTCGTTGTTCTCAAATCAAAAAAAATCTGTAATCATATGGAATTTATCACATTGCACAGAATGACACATCGGTTGATGGAGTCGCTTCCAAGACTGACATCCTATACCCACGACTCTGTCTGCAAAGTCTATAACATCAGTTAGAAATCATAGCGCATATACTCTGACTCGGCAACACTCCAGGGGCAAATGGAGCCTGCCAACTCCGCTGGAACATCTTCTATAATGACTTCTACTCATCTGGGTGTACCTGCGCGGCATGAAATGCAGCCCCCGAAGAAAGAGGGTCAGTATAGAATATGTACTAAGAATGTAAGGCATGGAATACAGAAAAGAGGATCATAACTGAAACAGAGATTTACCGATTTACCGGAATCAAGTATGACCTTTTTAAAACTTCAAAGCACTTGCCTTTTGAAATGAAAATCATGTATGTCATCATAAATCATAAATGAAAATCATGTATGGCATCATCATATATCATATATCATATAACGTGCCCCGCTCCTCTGGTGAGGGACGCGGTAAGTAAGTTCATGCATGTCTTCACCATATATCATGTATGCATATAATGTGCCCCGGCCCTCCATTGAAGGACGTGATGAATGAAATCATGTATGTCAACATCATGTATCATATGTGCATGTAACATGCCCCGGCCCTCTTTTGCGGGACGCGGTGAATAGAGTCATCATATGCCATCCTGGCCACCACCCCGTCATCATATCATCATGTCATCATATCATATATAATGTGCCCCGGCCCGCAAGTGAGAGGGACGCGGTGAACAATGCAAAAGAGTACGTACGAGAACATACCCTGGCCCGGGACGCAGTGGAGGATACATTAAGGCATGCACGAGCAGAGTCGTGAGAAACTATATGCATATAAAACAAATTTCAAGACTCGATGGATAAGTACATAGATCGACACTTGAGGTTCATAAACACGTTTCAAGTCAATCCGAGTTAGTATGCGAAAGTTAGGAACATTTTACTACAGAAACCTCTTTGAACATTTCAGAAGCTGTTTTTGGAAAATCAAAACAATAGTCATATCATTTGCCTCTCGAATATCGGTATGGATCAAGTCAAAGTGGGAATTTTGGAACCATATGTACGTATCAAAATATATCAAAGCCTCAATGGGATAATCAAACGTGCTATCATTTGAAAATCAAGGCATTAGTCATATCAATTATCTCTCGAATGCCATTCAGAAACATATCAAATAGAACTTCGGACATCATAGATACGCATCGAAACCATATGAAATAGCTTATGGAAATCAAGAACGTTAGCCATCCTACTGGCTCTAATAATAGGAGTTTCTTTGAAATCATACATATACTTAGTCTGTTCGTTTCACAAGGATCATGCCAAAAGAAAGAAAGGGTAAGCCTTACATACCTGCTCCACATCCTATTAGCTACGCTTATTTATCCAAGCTTGCTAGTCTACATTCAAGAAGATTTATATAATCATTAGATTCATTGTCATACACTTGCCTTAGCTTCTCTAATGAATTCATTTATAATCTGCCGAAATTTCGGCAGCATTTCCCCTGTAAATACACCATCCCCGAGAATTCAACTCGGCCAAATGATCAATCAACAATACCAACAATCATACTAACAACTTCAATAATCAATACAAAATATATTCTAACATGGTTCAAGAACTTTCAAACAATTCACATAATGTTCAAACAACCCAACCAACATACCACTTCACCCGAAACCTTCCAAATTCAACAAGAACAATAACAACACATCTCTTCCAAGTTCATGAACTACACCAACAATCTACATACTAACAACTTCATCAATTAATGCAAAATACATTCTAACGTTAGTAACTTCTTTTACATAATCCAACGACATTTTTCTTATGTTCAATACAATCACAACAACCCAACTTACAATCTTCCAAACACATCTCTTGCTTCCAAATTCATGAGTTATATCCACAACCCACACAATAACAAATTCCTTCATACAAATATAAGGAATCATACTAATATCACATTAACTTCTTCAATATTCCATAAACGATTTCAACTTCATTTCAATTCATCAAACCTTCATTTTCATCATGGAATCCACAACACAACAATCAAAATACTAAATAAAATCACTTCATCATATCTACACAACACACTCTATATTCGGCCAAGCACCATACCTACACGGCTCAACCCCAACCCACATAATTCCATGAATTTCATTCATTTCTACATACTACAACATTCACAAACCATCTCTAACACATAAAAAGGGGATTAAATCTTACCTTCATCTTTTGACTTCTCCACTCGGCTAGGGCTCATGAATTACACAAATAAAGGCTTTGCTTGCTCCAATAACCACTCCATGTTAATTAGGGCCTTCAAATTAGTTGGAATACTAGATGAAAATAATTTTTCTTGATCAATTTCCATGGACACATATTTTGGAACCATGGTCGAATGGCCTTTGTTTTCTTTCTCCAAGTTTTCTTCTTGGAGTTTTCATGAATAATTGTCTTGCTTTGTGAGCAATTGTCCATATATATAATTAACCTCATCAAATAGAATGTGGACACATGTTCCTTTCTCCCTTTTTCTTGAACTTTCTTAAAATGAAACAAAGAAGACTAATTATCTTATTATGTAAGCTTTGGTCCTCACATATATATAATTATCCCCCATTAAATAAAAATGTAGACATATGATTATATGCCACACGGCCAACATGGCCCCTTCAAGAACCTTCTTGAATATTTTCTGAAATTCCCATTTCGCCCCTAGCCTTCCACAATATTACCATGAACCACTTTGTGAATTTTCCTTTTTACCCTTAGCCTTTCTCAATATTTCCATACTAATAAACAACTTGTTCACTAAAATCATTTTGGAAAATATCTTGCCCTTAACTTCCCGCAATTATCTCGAATTATCCGAACGTACAAAATACGGGCTATAACATCCTCCCCCCCCCCCCCCCCCCTTTAGAACATTCGTCCTCGAATGTTCAACTGATCTTATGGGGTCTTATAACACTTCGGGAGGGGGGGCCCTCTTATAGTTGTCCTTTTCTTCATGCCCATTCCTTATCTTTTACCCTATTTCCTTTATATTCGAACTCTTCGGTCTTTACATGAGTCCTCATTCTGTGTCATGGGTTTTTCTAATCCATTGCGCTAAATTATTGTCCTTGTCCTTACCAGGTCATTTCTTGACACAAGTATACTTGCCTTCGATTTCCTTGTATTGGCGCTCGTTTCGTCCATCGTTATTCTTTATTGACTCTCCGGTGTGGATCCTTTACAAATATGATCTAGCATCGCTTCACGTCGACGATTCATATAATTTCATAGTGTATATTCTCATGCTCCGTATAATTAATGGTCCATGAACTATTTTCTAGTATCCGATGAACTCTTTTATTTCACTCACAGGCGCTGCGTTCTTTCTTTCTTTCAAAAATTCCCAAACTACCAATTGTTGATACTTTCATTATAATAGTCGTTCTCGTCCGAAATATCCTTTGAATCTTATCATTTTCTCCATTACCCCTTGTGAACTTAGCTAGTAGCCATTTTCTTGCTCTTTTTATCACTCTTTAAAACATGTCACTGCGTACTTAGGTACGGCGCCAATTTTCCCGATATGAGGGATTCAAATTATGGTCCAACCATATCATAATTCATGTCGGCATGAAGCATTCTTTTAAGGTGTCTTCCATCCTTTTCCTTCATGTCGGCCTCATGGTACCCTCATTGCCAATTCGTTTCTACTTCTTTCATGTATTCTTCTGATATGCCGATATGTTTTGAACTCTGGCCCCGAGCTATTAAATTTTCCCTTCTGGAGCCTGACAGTGTTGCGATTCCTTTTAAGTCCAATATAATATGTTCTCCCCCCCCCCCCCCCCCCCCCCCCCCCATTTATAGGGGTTCCTCATACGCCAACAATCTATGAGTATCCTTGTCCACGATAATTACCTACCGCCCTTCAATTTCTTCTAAAAGCCGGGGTTCCTATGGCTAATTCGTTAAGGTATCCTCCATATGCATATGGTTAGAGGTTTCCAATTGCCCTGCGCCTAAACGCTCACCTTTTCCTTCGACCAACCAATTTGTATATTTTTCCTATTTTCATCCTTAACCTTTCTTAGGTTCCTTCCTCCTCGGACACTTTTCTTCCTTTGCCATTTGTGGCATCGGCTCTGAAGTTCGTGAAGTTTTACCTTAAACGCGCAAATCCGTCTTATTCCCAAGTCATCCTTTCAAGAAAGCATTTCCATGTCCGAGGAAACCACATTAATATAGCTGCACATTTTATTCCTTTATATACCTTTCAAGGACCTAAATCTCCTAGCATCGTCGCAAGGCCTAATCATTCTTTTCTTGCTTCACATCCCTCGTCATAGTCACTATTCCTTTAGCCCCACTTATTGGAATCGGTTCTCGAGCCTCACACATTCCTCTTTTGTTCTATATTACCACTCTTTATCCTTTTCGCATGCCGACTTTGAGTTCTTACCCAAATAGTCTCGTGCTTTGCCGGTAGTTTCTCTCGGGAGCTTCACTCACTGAGGTTTCTTACCTTTCATTTTCTTCCGACACTTTGATCTCTTTATTTTCCATCAACTCACTCACTTTCTTTTCTAAATATCGTTGTATTAGAACTTTTCAATCTTAACCTGTAGTGAAAATAATGGCAGCTTACCTTGTAACACTTGTACCATTTATTTTTGCTGTCACTCAAACTTCGGTACCCTTACTTGATTAATGTCTTCTTTACCGTAGCGCCGGTTACTGGGACTCACATGTCCACTGATACAATCACATATGAGATATCATACGCATACATATATATATAATTACTATCAACTAGCCGACAAAATACTTCCAAACGCTATTCAAGCGTATCCAAATTCCAGAGTTGTGACACACTTTCTGTCTCTTCTCCAGTCTAGCCTGTCTCGTCCTATGTGGCCTCTTATGGTCTCCAACCATCCTGTATACTCTAGTTTCCCTCAGGCCACTCTAGCTTCTCATTTGTCTCTTATGTCTGGGTTTATAGAATTTCTTGCACACTTCCCAGGGGGGGTCACCCATCCTAAGATTTCTTCCATCTTAGCACGCTTAACCTCGAAACTTCGATGGAATCCGGTGCCTTAATGCTGATATAATCGCGTCCACCTCACCGCATGGCCTTCATTACATGATCTGGAGCAAGTCGAAGTCTTACAAATTCCGAGACATTTTCGTAACACGTCTTTCTCCTTTACAATTACTATTTTACCCTTTTCAATCCTCAATATTCACCTTTCACCTTCGTGTGTAACTACCTTTCGTCCTAGATTCCTAGATTCCTAATGGTGGCGAACATACCTTCATCGCCGTTACTTATGGACTAAACACTCAGTTATCAGCCTATTTGAATTTTTCAGTCACCATCCTTATACAATAATATACAGCAAAACTTCTTAGTGTTGCCCACTTGTGGTATCACCTGTCTCCTCCAAAACTGCTTCAAGACTCGGGAAGGGTAGTAGGGGCGAATCCCCCGAACACCAACCAACGGTACAAATGGTAAATTCCTACCCCGAACCACTGTGCTCTCAGAAATGAAGTCAGGGAACATCCTCTGGATCCTATCTTCAGTCAACTCCGTGATGAAGCGGGCCCACATCCCTTTGGAGATATCAAGGTTTGGACAATAATTTGTGAGGCGGGTTATCCTGTTGTTGTTGCTTAGATACTGGACTCATTCGGCCATACTGATGTGTTTGATAATCCACCATTGTATCAACATGTTACACCCTTGGAAATATCAGGAATAGTTCTAGTACATGTCTAGCGCTCAAAAAATGTCTGCTAGAATGATGGTGGCTAGGTCAAAATATCGAGTTTCTTGATCCTTAGTTATGTTGTAGAAAATGGCCTGAGCGAGAGATATGACTCAGGTGTCAATAGCCATGTCACGATCCAAATCGATGAGTCGTGACGAGTGCCTGATCCCTAGTGACCAAACTGTTATGTCCCGTGTTTTCGCATATTTGGAAATCGAGAAAAATGAATAAGACTTGTGTGTTATAAGGAAATATTTTGATTCTAGATAATATGACTATCTTGGTTATGAAACTATTGGTGCTAAGTCATTGGGGAAGGCCGAGGGTAAATTTGGAATTTCGAAAATTAGTTTCGAGAATTACAAAACGAGACTTCAACGAATTGGGCCAAAAAAAAAATTGGAACAAAATTTGAGCCCAAGTGTAAGGGGTGGCCGGCCAAGGCTTGGCCCAAGCCCCATTTTAAGTGGTCATGTGATTACCACATGACCCTTAATCAAGTATATAGCATCCTTAACTATTAGAATGTTCAAGAAACAAAAAAATAAACCATTGAGCTCCAAAAAAAGGCTCTCGGCCGAAACCCCATAGAAGAGAAAAGAAAATTTTCTAGCCTTGATCTTAGTCTTAAAAATCTTGTTCTTCTTGTATTCGTAGAGTACGCAAGACGCTCTCCGACGTGATACAAGTAGTTTGGCGAAAGAGCGACGCCTGCGGCAAATCGGAATTTCAAGAAAAAGGTGAGAAATCTATGTTTTTATGTTATGAAATGGGTTTATATGTTATAGTGATTGATGTTGCATGAAGATTATGGAATGGTGTTGTGTTTGTGCATGGCGTGTGTGTGTGAGAAGGGTGTGTTTGGCCGTGAGCCATAATGTGGTGGAGGGGAGGTGAGTTTGATTTTGTTTAGTTTGTTAGTTGTGTCGTTGTGGCATTTATGATGTAAATGAATGTTAAACGAATCGAATTGGCATTGAAAATGGTTGCGGATTATTGTGGGAAAGTATATGATTTTGGTATATTTGTGTATATCATTGTATAATTATGATATTAAGGCTTTAAATGTGACTTATGGTTGTTGTTAATGAACTTGGAATGAAACAATGTAAGTTGGAATGTTCGTCGGAATTTTTGATGTTTCGGGTGAAATATGGAAAGTAAGGACTTCTTGAAATTATGTATAGTGTTTGGAACCTAATTGGGATGTGCTTGAATAACCTTGAATGGGTGAATGAATACAATAAGGTGAACATTATATTGTGAAGTTTGAATGAAAGTTGTCAACTTATATGGTAAGGAAGAATATTGAAGTTAAAGTGCTTTAGTTGTGGTTTGTGTTGTTTGTGATGTTTGGGTTGTTGTTGTTGATGTATTTTGAGCCGAGCTAAGTCTCGGGGGTGTTAGATATATAGGGGAAGTGCTGCCGAAATTTCGGTAGGCAGAAATGAAGTTAATGGAATTTTTAAGCTTAAGAATCTCTAATAGGTAACTTTGACCATTTGCAGATTCTGGACGAAACGGGATTTGATTTTGGGGTGAGCATAAGACGTTTCTAAGGTATGTAAAGTTTCCCACTTCTTCTTTTGGCATGTCTTAGTATGTTAGGTTGATATCGGAACCCCGGGAGCAATTCTGCTCCTCGAAATCCGATCTAGAAAATGGCTACTATTCATTCAATTCAATTGAAGCCTAATGTTCCTATTTTGGCTAGAAAGCAATCAAACGTCCGAAACTTATGCAAATGCAATCGGATTACTTTGAAATCTTTAGGTATGATCTTATAGACCCGAAATGTTCATAAATTATGTTCGCCACCTCGACTTGACCCGGGGTGGGCCCGCTGACCCCGAGATGCCTTATTTGTCCTACTAGGCTCTCTTTTTGGATAAGCTTCGACAAAGAATCTTCGATTTTGAAATTGTCCTCTATGAAATAATGTTCGGAACACTATGATGTAACAAACTATGTTTTGAGCCATACGTACCACTTTGGAAACATTTTGTGAAATAAACTTTCGTACTAACTAATTATTTGACTATTTTGGTTAATGAACTGACTTATGAAGTAATCAAGTTTTGAAAGGCTATTTTAATATACAAAGTGCATTGTTTGCTCACGACTCCGCTCGTGCCTTACTATGACTTCGTTCACCGGTTCCCGGGCCGGTTATGATTCGTGCGCTCTATGATGATTCGGCCGTATGCTGTGTGACGGTTCCCCGAGGCCTCGCCATAGGGCCGGGTTCCGTTTGGAGTTATGCTGTGATATGGCTGTGATGTGATACGCTCATTTGTGTGTGTTCGGGGATGTACGGAGATTTGAACCTTCTGGTGTTATGCTGTGTGTGGCACCAGCGTCGGAGTGGTGACCACGTTCCTGAGCTTTGCAAGATTTTGTTTGCATTATGTATATATGTTTTTGATAAACATTTGATATACTGTTCGGCATTTCTCTCCTTTGTGTTCTGTTTGCTTTCAGTTGTGGCCTATATTTTTGTACTCCATGCTTTACATACTCAGTACATCTTTCGTACTGACCCCCTTTCTTCGGGGCTGCGTTTCATGCCCGCAGGTACAGACGCCGGTGATCCACCACTGTAGGCTCCACTTCTGCTTGGAGTACTCCTTTGATTCGGAGTCCACTTTTGGTATATATATATCTTTCGCCATGTATATATTTCTGCATGTCTGACTATTTGGGTACGGCGGGGCCCTGTCCCGTCATATGATTCTGTCGGTCAGTTTAGAGGTCTGTGGACATGTCTGTGGGTTATGGTCAGTCTGTATGCTTATGTATATATGTTGTCTGGGCGATCCCATACGCCGAGGCGGCCGGTCCGCATATGTTTGTGCATTGCTTTGATTAGCCCTGTGTGGCCTCTGTTGGTGTTTGTTGTGTACAGGGTTATTCTGGTTAGTCCGAAAAATAAAGGAAACTCTGCCGAAATTGTTTTTCTGGAAATTATCTGTATTTGGAATATAGCCTTGTCGGTTTCTGCTATACATTTGAATACGTTTGATAGATGGGTTTGGGTGCCCAGATCGGGCACTACTCACGGCCTACGGGGTTGGGTCGTGACACAAACACCCCTATAATTGTATCTGGACAACACTGAGTAACAAGGGCCCATAAATAACTCAATCTAAACTATAATGACACGTACCGTGACATAATCAAGAGATATGCGTCAAAAACTATCAACCATCTACATGAATATATATATATATATATATATATATATACACAAAAAAGAATGGTGCAAGCCGACCAGGTTGCTACATGCGCTATACACAAAAGAATGGGAGCCGATAAGGTTACATCACATGTCACGACCCAAACCGGAGGGCCGCGACTGACACCTAAGACCCTACTCGGCTGAGTGCCATACTACTATTCCATCCAGGGGACACAATTTTTTTTTTGTGAACCTTTAGCCTATTAAATGACGCTTCCATCAGGTAAAAAAAACTTATCAATAAAACTCTTTCGTCAAATCAGGGACCTCTCCGTTATCGTTAATTCAAAGAAAACCTTTAGTCACAATAAAATCTTTAAACATAAAGCATAAAAACACATCAACCTATATGGTCGCTTTACACAACTGTCGACATCTCGACACACTATCCATAGGACACTGTCTGCCAAAGTCTCTAACACACACGAGATACCATAACCTAAGTACTCTGACTCGGCAACACTCTAAACTGAGATGGAGCTCACCAATCCAGCTGATAGCCTAGGAACATCCTATAGCCAATGTCTTCTACTCATCTGTATACACTTGCGTGGCATGAAACGCAGCGTCCAGAAGAAGGGACGTCAGTACTGATAACAACGAGGTTAGGGAGATCCCAAATTTATAATTAAAATATAAGAAGTGCGGAAGCAAATATAGAAAAGAATCTAAAAACTAGAAAATAAAAGATATGGGAAATTCGAAGGAACAATCCACGAATTTTCAAGAACGTTAGTTCTAATGTCTTGACAAGATCCAAGTAACAACGTATAGATTTATAGGAAGAAATCTAACGCCTTTACTTGAGACAACAAATCAAAAACAGTAGATTAGGATCCTGACCGCTTTGTGAGTAACTTAGGACAACAATTAGTATTTAGAACTAACCGCCTTCGAAAGAATACCAAAAAGAAATCAAAGATATCAAGGAAGAAATTATCTTACTACCTTGAACTAGGAACTAGTTAGGTTGAAAGATAAATCCTAAAGTAATGCCACAAAGGTTCAAAAGAACTCTCAATATAATATATTCTTCAAAATCTCCTTTACAATGAATGACAATCACCCCTTTATATAGTTGTAAAGAAGGAGCTAGTCAAAATAGAAATAAATGGGAATTATCTTCCCTAGAAGCATAGAAGACTTCCCACACTTGGACCAAGGCAGTCAACATAGATTAAAACAACCTAGAAGACTACCCACACTTGGACCAATGCAAGTCAACATAGATTAAAACAACAATTAAATATTTATTCTAGAAAATAATAATATTTGGGCTAATTTTGGGCTGCTGGAAACTTCTTCCTTTGGGGCTGATTTGGACCTCATTCCATCTCACTTTGGACTTTAATTTGGGCCTCCAAATAAGTGTAAGACTTGAGGAAAAAATCTGAATTGGGCTGGAGCTCTTCTTCCATCACAAGACACTTTTGAATTGTTGATTGCAGCCCATTAAGCTTGTCTTGCAATTTCCTCGTTTGAGATCTTGTCATGGGTCTTCTTGGAACTTCCAAATCTTCATCCACGTCCTTCAATAATTCTGAGCTACCATGGATGCTATCATTCCCCTCTTCTTGAGATGAATTCGTCCTCGAATTTAAACCTGCATCAAATAAGGAAAGATCAGAAACATTGAAAGTAGCACTAACTTGATACTCACTAGGAAGATCAAGTTTGTAAGCATTGTCTCCAATCCTTTCAAGGACATCAAATGGACCATCTCCTCTTGGGTCTAGTTTGGATCTTCTTTTGGCAGGAAACCTTTCCTTCCTGAAATGCACCCATACTTGATCCCCGAGCTTAAAAATAACAGATTTTCGCCCCTTATTTCTCCTTAAGGCAGTCTGCTCATTCTTCCGCTCAATTGCAAGCTTTGTTTGTTCATGAATCTTCTTCATCATTTCAGGCTTCTTCCTACCATCAAGATTAACAATATTATCAGTAGGCAAAGGCAGCAAATCAAGGGGGGTGAGGGGATTAAAGCCATAAACAACTTCAAAAGGAGACTTACCTGTAGAAGAATGGACAGTTCTATTATAGGCAAACTCTACCATGGACAAATGTTCTTCCCAAAATGTTAATTTTCCTTTTAGAACAGCCCTCAACATATTCCCTAAAGTCCTATTAACTACTTCTGTTTGCCCGTCAGTTTGCGGGTGACAAGACGTAGAAAATAGTAGTTTAGTTCCCAACTTTCCCCAAAGAACTCACCAAAAGTGACTTAAAAACTTAGCATCCCTATCACTAATAATAGTTTTAGGTATACCATGTAATTTAACCACTTCTTTTACAAACAGATCAGCCACATGTGATGCATCATTAGTCTTCAAACATGGAATAAAGCGAGCCATTTTTGAAAATCTATCTACCACCACAAATATACTGTCCTTACCATGCTTAGTTCTAGGCAAACCTAACACAAAATCCATGGAAATATCAAGCCAAGGGGAAGTGGGAACAGGTAAAGGAGTATAAAGACCATGTGGTAACACTTTCGATTTGGCTTGTTTCAAGACATTGAGAGCACACTTTCTCAACATCCTTTCGCATGCCTGGCCAAAAGAAATGTTCAGCAAGTATATCCAATGTTTTGGGCACTCCGAAGTGTCCCATGAGTCCACCACAATGTGCTTCCCTAACAAACAATTCACGCAAAGAGCAATTAGGGATACACAATTTATTTTCCTTAAAAAGAAATCCATCTTGAAGATTAAACCGTTCATAAGGACCCAACTTACATTCTGCAAAAATCTTGCCAAAATCAGAATCATTAGCATAAAGGCCCTTGATTTGATCAAAACCCATCAGCTTAGAAGTAAGAGTAGAGACTAAGACATACCTTCTTGACAGTGCATCAGCAACCACATTCTCCTTTCCTTGCTTGTAAGTAATCACATATGGGAAAGTTTCAATAAATTCAACCCATTTTGCATGCCTACGATTAAGCTTACCTTGGCTCTTCAAATATCTCAAGGATTCATGATCAGTCTTAACCACAAACTCTCTAGGCCACAAATAATGCTGCCAAGTAGCTAAAGCCTTTACCAAAGCATAGAGCTCTTTGTCATAAGTTGAGTAGTTCAATGTAGCTCCACTCAACTTTTCACTAAAGTATGCAATAGGCTTGGATTCCTGCATTGAAACAGCACCTATTCCTTTTCCAGAAGCATCACATTCAACCTCAAAAGACTTAGAAAAATTAGGTAATTGCAAAAGAGGAGCAGAACATAATTTTTCTTTCAACAAGTTAAAAGCATCATCTTGGTCTTTCCCCCATGTAAAACCCTTATCTTTCTTGATAACTTCAGTTAGAGGAGCAGCAATGGTGCTAAAATCTCTAACAAATCTCCTATAAAAACTAGCAAGCCCATGAAAACTTCTAACCTCAGTTACACTCTTAGGTTTAGGCCACTCTCTAATTGCCTTGATTTTCTCTTCATCAACCTCAACTCCCTTAGAACTGACCACAAAACCCAAGAATACCACACGATCCACACAAAAGGCACACTTTTTGAGATTAGCAAACAATTGTTGTTTTCTAAGAACTTCAAAAACTTGTTTTAGGTGTTCTACATGCTCATCTAGAGTTTTAGAAAAGATCAAGATATCATCAAAATAAACCACCACAAACTTTCCATGAAAATCCTTAAAAACATGATTCATCAATCTCATGAACGTGCTGGGTGCATTAGTCAAGCCAAAAGGCATAACTAACCACTCATAAAGCCCATATTTGGTCTTAAAAGCAGTTTTCCATTCATCTCCAGGATTCATTCGAATCTGATGGTAACCACTTTTTAGATCAATTTTAGAAAAGATTTTGGACCCATGCAATTGATCCAACATGTCATCAAGACGAGGAATAGGATGACGATACTTTACCGTAATCTTGTTGATAGCTCGACAATCCACGCACATCCTCCAAGATCCATCTTTTTTTGGGCACCAATAGAACAAGAACTGAGCAAGGACTCAAGCTCTCTCGCACAAACCCTTTTTTAAGCAACTCTTCAACCTGCCTTTGCAACTCCTTTGTCTCTTCAGGATTACTCCTATAAGCAGGCCTATTTGGAATCTGTGCACCAGGCACAAAGTCAATTTGGTGTTCAATTCCACGCAAAGGTGGAAGACCTTTAGGAATATCTTCAGGAAAGATATCATCAAAGTCCTGCAAAAGAGAAAAAACACTACTTGGCAAAGAAGAAGTAAGTAGCTCAGAATTAATCAAGACTTCTTTGTAAGTAAGTAGTATTATGGGCTGTCCCTCTTTTCTTGCATTCAAACACTCTTTGGCTTTTATATAGAGACTCTCTTTTTTCTTTCCCTTAGCCTCTTTCCTCTCACCAAAACTTTCTTTTTTTCCACTCAAACCCTCTTTTACCTCTTTGCTTAAGTTGCTGCCCTCTTTCTCTCTCTCTTGGCCATCTTTCATTTCTTTTCCCTCAAGCTCACCTTTTTTCTGTCCCCTTTGTTTTCCCATTGATTCCCTCAATCTCTTTTTGATACAACTCGAATGGCATCAAGACCTTTTACAAGGAGCCAAGCGAGGGAACTTCAAGCTATGCAAGCATTGTTCATGAGGAGGGACATACTTGAATACACTCTAACACCTTTCCGGGGATTGCAAGTGTTCATGATAGCATGGGAGGATGGTTTGGAGAAGAGGTTGGAACATGGTCATACTTTCAATGTGACTATTACTTGAAGATTTGCAAATTCAAGTTTTGTTCCCAAAAGAAGACACCCAAACAAGGCCCTTACTTCATTAAGGGTAAAAGTGTAATAGTGTAGTTGTCTTCTTTTGAACCTTAGTATAAGTAGTAGTCTATTTCATTTGGAAGACTTAGTCTAGGTTGAATATTGATGTCTTGAAATTGTGAACTCTTTTGAGTGTTGAGAGCTTGCTAAGCTAGAGATTGTGAATCTTGTGAGAGGATTGGTTATTAGGGTATCAAATCCCTATTGGTCATCCTAAGAGTTTGGTGCTCTTTAGTTCCTAAATTAGAGGTCAAGTTAATTCAAGAACTTTGGTTGCTAATTTGGGTCTTTAGTTGTGTCAAATTATCTATCCTTTATGTTTCTTGTCCTTTTTTCTTCATTTTCGTATGGAATATTGTATCAATTGGTATCAGAGCTTAGTTTAGATTTGTTCTACCAAATCTAATCTTGGGTTTTGATTCAACAAAAAAAAAATCCGAAATTAAAAAAAAAAAAAAAAAAAAATCGAATTTTCTTGTTGATTTTGTTGAATCTAGTGTTAGATTAGAGTTTCCTAGTGTTTCTAGAGTCTAAATCTTCCATTTCAAGTCAATTTGGGGTTAGGGTTTGTGTTCCACCATTGTTGAGCTTCAAAGCTTCAAGAACTTGAAAGTGGGTCTTGTTGAAGAAGGTGAAGTTGAAGGTTGAAACCTATTGGGCTTTGTTCTCTACATTAAAGACGTGACAAGTATCCATTGGAAGCACATCACACCAAACCTCCTCTTGGTACTCACCAAGTGAAATGAATACCATCACTCTCTTATCAACCCAATACCCTCCCTCGTCATAGTAAGGATTTCTCCTAATCACACAAGGTAGCCTTAACTCTTCAGCCGCACGAGGGGTGATGAAATTGGTGTAACAATCGTCATCAAGCACAAGGATTCCCTCTTTACCACAAAGGTTCACCTTGGTCTCCATGAATCTCCTCTTTGGAACCACCTTCTTTTGCATAGGACGACTCCAACTAGTACTCACATTCCCACTCATGCCCCTTTGCTTCGGATAGGAAGTACTACAAGAAGAAGCATATGCATGCCCACTAGAAGTCCTTCCATAATCAACATTAGCACTTCCACTACCTCCATAGACATACCCTCCACGAGTCCTATTTGTATAAAGATTTTCACCATAAGACTCATAAGACACATGCGAAGGAGAGTCATACCTCGAGTCGTCTTCATCTTCATGATGTATAGCACAAGAATATTCTGCTTCATTATCTTCACCATGTGAATCACAACAAGGGTCTTCATCCCCATCTTCCTCGGGAGACACATGAGTACCACTCTCTGCACATTCTCCTTCAAAATAGTAATTCTCCCCTCGAATTTCCTCATAATCACCATTTCCTATATATGTCTCATATTCCCCATCGTCACACTCTTCATAGCTCCCATAGTCCTCCCCTTCATAACTACAACCATCATCGTCATAACAGTCATTATCACCACCACATGAATCGGAATCCATGGAGAAGTACCTGCAAAGAACACTTAGCAAACACGTTAGTAGTAAAGAAACCTCACCACAGTCGTGTTTACACTCGTTTGTGCTCGGCTAGCACCACTCAAATGAACTCACACACTCTTGCCTTTTACCACTCAAATGGATTGGTCGATGTTGATTCTCGATTGGATTCGGATTCGGTCGCTTGCAAGGTGCACAATTGTTACTCGAGATCGGAATGGATTCTTGTAGACTCAAGAAGAACGAGGAAGACTCAATTAAAACAAACGCACTTGAGCCAAGAAATTAACAACGAAGCAAAAGCGAAGCAAAGCACGAAAGAATTGGCACGAAAGAAATGCGGACACAAGAACTAGCAAACACAAGTAGGAACAACTACTAAATGGCTACTAGTTAAGAGACACAAGAAAATGGAGTGCAAAAATCGGGAAAATAACTAAAATTTCGGGCCCGGGTAGGTGATAACTTGAAAACACGACCAGGAAGCCCCAATTGATCCAAGGTATCAATTTGAAATAATGATTTTTTTTTTTTATTTTTTTTTTTGTTCCCTACCAAAGGATTAGGGACACAATATCATCAACTAAGGATCAAGAAATTTTTTGTTTTGAGAATTGAAATCAAAGAGAATTAAAGTTGAAAAACCTGAAATGTGCAACCCGCGACGCCTGTGCAGCACCTGCGACTCGCGGTTCAACCTGCGATAGTGATCCGCGGCTCGCGGTTGATGCAGCCAAAATGTCAATTCTCTGTCACAAGGTGCGACACCACCTGCGACTCGCAGGTGCAACCCGCGATGGTGTTCCGCGGCTCGCAGATGAGGCACCCCAAAACGTTCAACTCTCTGTCACCAGGCGCGACTTCACCTGCGACTCGCGGGTGATACATGCGACTCGCAGATGTCGCATATGGCGTCGCATTTGGGCCAACGTTGGGACTTAAATTTTTTGTTTTTTTTTTTTTGTTTTTTTTTTGCAAAACTCAGAAATTTAGATCCACAAACACTTTTGATGAACTAAGTATTTCTGATTTTTTTGTTTTTGGCCCCCTAACACTTTTTCACAACTTTATTTGACAACTTTTGGATCAAATGGCCCTTTGGAGAGTCTTCTTTCTTATGAAGATTTGAAGGTGTTCAAGAACACAAGAACACTTCAAAATTTCAACTACCCTCAAATCAACTCCAAATTGACTCAAATTTCGGATTTACGTTCTCTTCAATATAGAGAACAAAGCCCAATAGGTTTCAACCTTCAACTTCACCTTCTTTAACAAGACCCACTTTCAAGTTCTTGAAGCTTTGAAGCTCAACAATGGTGGAACACAAACCCTAACTCCCAATGGATTCGAAATTGAAGATTTAGACTCTAGAAACACTAAGAAACTCTAATCTAACACCAGATTCAACAAAATCAACAAGAAAATTCGATTTTTTTTTATTTTTTTTTTGAATTTCGGTTTTTTTTTTTTTTTTTGTTGAATCAAAACCCAAGATTAGATTTGGTAGAACAAACCTAAACTAAGCTCTGATACCAATTGATACAATAACGGATACGCGGAAGCAATAAAATGACAAGGAAAGTAAATGATAGATAGATTGACACAAGAAAATGGAATTAAAAGCAACCTAAAGGTGTATCAAACCTAAAGACCTCAATTAATTAGCATAAACAAGCACCAACCTCTTAGGATGACCTCAAGGGAATTGAATTCCCAAGCAACCAATCCTCTCACAATCAAAGATTCAACAAGAGCCATCCATGGCCTCTCTCATAAGTTTCTCTCTCTAGAGAGTACTCTCAAAATCACTCATCTTTTCTTCCAAATGTCAAAAGTCCCCTAATGAAATGAAAGACAATGTATTTATACTAACTAAATAATAGAAGACCCTATTATTACATAAATGCCATTAATGAGGCAAGGGCCTTGTTTGGCTAGTCTTGTGGAGATGGAAATCTTGAATTTGCGGATGTGGCCTCTTGCGTATAGCCTTCCTTGCTCGGTGGCCACTTTAATGTTGTTCCATCTCCCATCCGTCCTCTCCATGCTATCATCCAAACTTTGGCTCTACGAGACGGTCCTTTAAGTGTCCTTGAGGCAACTCGTCTTGTATCAGTAGTTGTCTGGCATTGTTTCGACATTGAATCGGAATCTTTCCATGAGGGATTCTGCCATGTCTTCCCAAGTGAGCCAATGACGTATGTCTTGGGTTACGAACTACTCGGCAGCCTTTCCTACTAAGCTCCGGTTGAATAGCCTCATAATTAAAGGTTCGTTCTTTTTTATGCCGACTAATTGGTCACAGTAAGAACGGAGATGTGCTTTGGGATTCCCTATCCCATTGAACACTTCAACCTTCGGGATCTTGAACCCTTCTGGTAAGTTCAAATCTGGGTGCATGCACAGGTCAGCATAGCTCAGACCCGTAGGCTTTCTTATGACTCTATTTGATTTTTCCAACAACTCTTCCATCTTCTGTTCCATGTCCTTCTCACGTTTGTCGTGCTCCGTTCTCTAGGCCTTCTCCATTTCCTCGTAGTGGTCCAATTCTTTAGGACTGGAGAAGATTCATTCGGGACGCTGGGAGGGTAGAAGGAGACTGTTGGATAAGCATGGAGGTTCTGTGGGATAGATGTGGTTGGCATAGTTGGCCAAGCGGCGACGTGTGGACGACTTGCCGGATTGATGAATACTGGCTGAGGAGCAGGAACAAAATAAGTGGTTCTCGGAATTTGGGTATATTTGATAGGAGGTGGGGTGCAGTAGGAAGTACCGATGTGATGTGGGTTAGCTGGATTCTGGAGAGGTGGGATAGTTCCTGGTGGGTAAATCAGGAAATGTTCAGGCACTGGAGAGCTAAGCGAAGAGAAGGGAGGAGGGGGCCTCCTTGCCTCAGCAGTCGTGTCCTTGTTGGCATCGGCTGTCTCAGCCTTAGCAATCTTATCCTGTAGGGCAATGATGGTGCTTATTAGTGTTGCAATTAAATCCTCCTGAGATGATGCCTCTTTAGGGTCTTGGGTATCTCTTTCGCGTAGAGCGAGCTCATTTATTTCATTTTTCGGAGTACCAATCATTATCCCTTTTCCTCTGTCAGTTTCTGGGAGTGGTGCTAGTGCGGCTTTAGATCTTGTAAAGTATGCCAGTTTGTGTTACTAAACTAATCGACCTCATTCTATAAGATAAAAATAACTCAAAGGTAGGCAAAATAAGTTACTGATAATAATATTGAAGTAAGATATCATATATACTGTATAGAAATAACCCATGTGGCACATAAAACCATGTATTAAAACCCAAATAACTGATTGATCCTTAGTTCTAAAGGTTTAGGTGTTATGGGCTCTTTGTGTAGAGTGGATCTTGGTCCAATAGGCCTTGTGGTTGACCTACATTGGCAACCCTTCATCTCTTTTTAAAAATGGTGGGGGGAGGGAGAGGGGGGGGGGGGGGGGGTAATAATTTATATTATATAAAGGCCGAATCTTACATAGACTAGCTACGTATCCTTCCGTGGGAAATCGGGCCCTACCGTAGTTTAGCTTACAAAGGAGGATATTTTTTCCTATGTATGTCCTTTGGGCTAAACCTAATTTAAAAGATTCCCAGACCCGGCCTGATAAGGGGAGGACACCTAATGTCTACCCAAAAGTGTAGTTCTGCGAATCGTTGTCCCGTATGAAATCGCTCTCTCATGTCTTTCTTCTTCTTTAGAACTGTGGAGGTAGGATGACCAAGATCTCCCCGACTCTAATCATGTGTTCTAGCTCAAGCTTGAAAGCAACGCATTCCTCTATATAATGTCCATAGATCTCGTATGGAATAAATACCTTTTTTTTGGTTGGGCCCCACTAGTATGGGCTTGTGGACAGGTTCCACGGGTCTAGTCCTTCCTAAGATGGCTAGGGTTGAGAATATAAGGAAATAGGTCTCCTCGAATACTGTGAAATCATACCGCCAGATTTATGTGTCGGTGATGACCCCTACTTCTTGGGCGATAGGGTCGTGGACCAGTAAGGTGTGCGGCCCCCATAAGGCTTTGATAACCTAATCACCTATCAGAATGATGATTCTTTTTCTTAAACCCAAGCACTCATTTAAAATATGACCGGACTGATTCTGGTGAAATGGACATCTCTTGTATGCGTACTCTATATCGGGGACTGGGAGCCTAGCTTGAGTGGTATTCTAGCGTCTATCATCTTCTCGAACACGTCCTTGCAGCTGACGGGTCGAGGAGCCACTCAAAAGGGACACGAAGGGCTTTTACAGCAATACCCCACCAAATGAGGGCCTGAGGGTCCGCCTTTTCTGAAATTTTCTGTTACTACAGTAGATGCGGCTATCACCGACTCTGGTGCAGGCTTGAATTAGTCAGATGCCTCACTATGCTCAGTTTCCACTTATTTGTCAACATTGAACCCTTCTCTCTGAAATTCCGGTATCATTTCCAAAGGTTCTAAGTCCCCCTCAGCTTCTATGTCTATATGCTCAGATTCTTCTGGCTCCAGAGGTTCAGACTCCTCCAGCTATTCGTTCTCATCTTTTTATGGTTCGGGAGCCACCTCTTGTGGCTCCGACTATTCTTGTGGATCTGACTCCATTATCCATGGGTCGTTTTCCATTCCTTGGTCTTCAGGTGTCTCTAGCCTTCTTTCCAATTGTATGAAGTTTGAGATCAACTCCCTCACTTCTTCAGGGACATTTTCCTCATAGTACTGCTTTTGTGGTATCCTTTTTGGTGGGTTTCCAACCAGATCCAGCAACCTGTCCACTTCCTCTATTTTTCTGCCTATTTCCTGAAGATGCCCTTCCATTTGCTGAACCTTGAGTTTCAGCATTTCAGCGGTCTCTCCTAGGATGAGCATGTCTTGATCTCCTTGATTCGCCATTGTAATTCAACCTTTTTAGGTGGAGATAAACTAGGGTAAGTGGTTAAGTAAAATGGTTTTTCTTTGGGTATGTAATTTATAATGCCGGATCAATTGCATTCAGGTTTTAATACATGATAGCATATATAGCAAGTAGACATGTGAAACATGTAGCAAGTAATCATGTAATTTATAAGCAGTTATGCTATTAGTGTTCCTAAAGCCTTTTTGAGCCAAGGCTATCTTAATCGTTTGAAACATGCAAGTGCCATTTGGAAAGCCGAACCATTGCCCCAGAAATCATCATTAATAATAATAATATCTTCCCCGAAGGGATTACAAAAGACGATAAAGGTGACGTAGGGCTATAACAGATAGTAAAAGAAAGCAGTAAATCAGCAGAACTATCCTGTAGTGGCTGATGTCAAAGCTCGGTCTGTTTTGGCCTTCTTGGCCCTCTGAAAGGCGGTCTAAATGTGGAGACGTGTCTGATACAGCTCCATCCTGACTATCACAGGGTCTGACTCTTCCAGAATGTCACGACCCAGCCCCGTGGGCTGCGACTGGCACCCTACTTGGGCACCCAGACCGATTCACATATCCAGTTATCAGACCCAAACTTAGCTCAAAGTTCATAATAGCCATTTTAAACATAATTTAAATCAAAACTTGTCTTAAGCGGTCACGCGTACCACAATATCACATCAGAACAGAAGGGAGCGGCGGAATACACATCGCCGATCATAAGCACATATACAAATATACATGCCATTCTGGTCGTATCCAAATCTGATAGGTTGGCGGAATATACATCGCCAGATACATAAACGTGTACAGACAAATGGGCCGTTTTGGCCATAATAGTAAACGGGACCGCACTAAGACGTAGATCACAAACAGACGCGCACACACAATGACCCATGACCCACATATATGACTACAGGCCTCTACCAATACAGAATGAAAACATATGACGGGACAGGGCCCCGCCGTACCCCAAATAGTCAAATATACAGATGCATATACATCACACGACATATATACCGACATATGGGCTCCGGATCAAAAAGAGCACTCTGTAATAGCAGAACGTGTGGCCTACTCTGGCAGATCACGAATCTCTGTACCTGTGGGCATGAAACGCAGCCCCCCCCCCCGAAGAAAAGGGGGCCAGTACGAAAGATGTACTGGGTATGTAAAGCATAGAGTACAGAAATGTAAACCACAACTGGAAACAAACATGATACGAAAAGGGGATACAGACCAGTATATCAAAATCCGTACCAAGAACATATATACATAATGCAGATAAAATTATGCAAAAGCTCAGGAACGTGGTCACCACTCCGACGCTGGTGCCACACACAGCATAACACCAGAAGGTTCAGATCTCCGTACATCCCCGAACACACATATCATCATAACATAACCAGCCATATCACAGCATAACTCCAAACGGAACCCGGCCCTATGGCGAGGTCTCGGGAACCGTAACACAGCATACGGCCGAATTTATCATAGCGCGCACGAACCATAGCCGGCCCGGGAACCGGTGAACGAAGTCATAATAAGGGCACGAGCGGAGTCGTGAGCGACTAATGCAATTTGTATATCCAAACACTTTTTTAAAACTTGGTAAAATCATATGTTGACTCATTAGTCAAAGTAGTTCGAACAATTAGTCAATACGGGGTTCATTTTGCAAAAGTGTTTCCAAACTGGTATTTATGGTTCAAAATATAGTTTAGAATATCGTGGCAATCAAAACATTATTTTACGGTAGCCAAATTCATAAGCAAAAGCCCTTTACCGACATTACACAGAAATGAGTCTTATAGAGCAAACGAAAGAGTCTCAGAGTTAACGGGCCCACCTCGGGTCAAGTCGAGGTGGCGGACATGAATCACGGACATTTGGGGCCTATGGAATCATACATGGAAGTTTCGAAACAATTCGATTACATTTACAAAAGTTTCGGACCTATGATCACTTTCCAACGAAATATGAGTTTTATAGTTCATTTCAATTGAATGAATAGTACTCGATTTCAAATTTGGATTTCCATGAGCAGGATTGCCCCCGGGGCTCAAATATCGACCTAGTATACTTAGGACATGCCAAAAGAAGGAAATGGGGGTAGCCTTACATACCTTTCGCGCTCCTTACGCTTGCCCAAAATCAAACTCCGTTCCGCCAAAAACCTACAATTGGTCATAGTTACCAATTAGGAATTGCAAGACTTGAGAATTCACTTAACTTCATATTTGTCTACCGAAATTTCGGCAGCACTTCCCCTATACCTATAACACCCCCGAGGCTTAGCTCGGCTCAATATATCAACAACAACAACCCACAATACCAAAGACATCACGAATCACAACAAATAGATCTAACGTTAATGTTCTTCTTTTCTACATAAAGCAATACTTCCGTTTCAACTTCAAATTCCCAAACAAATCTCAAGGATTTCACATTCATCATTAACCAAGATCATCACAATATAATTTGGGAGCATTTCATATCATTTGTACGAAATATTCACAAGATATACCAAATATACAAACTTTCCACCAAAGTCATAATTCATTCAAAACTTCTAATCTTTAACATACTTATTCATAACATGTTTCCATATCCCAAATTCATCAACAATCATCATAATTTGCACCTTAACAACTCCATTTCCATAATGTCATAAAATCATCTTAAAACGACATAAACTTCTACTTTCCATTTCAATGCAAACTTACATCATTTTATCTTTATTTACATTGCAAGCATCACAACAACACAACAAACATGTTAAACCAAATTAATTCATTCTCATTCCAACTTCAAATACCACACGACCACACTCCATTTTCCCCACTTCCATCAAGTTCATTCAACTTTCATTCTCAATATACATTCCATCCTACACACAACTAGAATGCAACATAAAATTCAACACATCACATGCATACAATGTAGTATACACACGGCCACATGCACACATGCACACCCACTTTGCAAACTTCCATGTTTTCATGAATCCTACTCATTTCCATGTATTACAATATAAACAAACCTTCATAACATAATAATATGGAATGAATTCTTACCTTTTTCTCCAATCTTCTTCACTCAAACATGTTGTCATATTGAAGAACCAAGGGCTCTTCCTTCCCAAACAATTGCACCATGTTGTAGAGGGCCCTTAATATGGTAGGAATACCACAAAAAAATAATTTTTGGATCAAAATTTGGAGGGGTGATTTTCCCCTTGCCTTGGCCGAATGGCCCTTGAACTCTTGCTCTTGTTTGTCTTGTTTCCTTGTCTTATTTTCTTCTTGAACATTCTATAAGATAAGGACCACTATATAATAATTCAATCACATGGAAATATTTTATAACTTTTTGGTGGATTGGGCCTCATGTGGCCGGCCACCACTCAAAGAAATGGGCCTCTTCTTATTTCTCATTTGTAAGCCCAATTAGCATATATATCATATTTTGTAATTCCCGAAACTAATTTTCAGAATTCCAATTTTTGCCCTTGGCCTTCCTTGGCACTTCCACATTAATATTTTTCATGAACAACACACACATATATTAATTCAAATCAACATATGGCCTTATTCCTTACAAATCAACATTATTTCGAATTTTCCCGAATACACAAAAATACGGGATATAACATCCTCCCCCCCCCCCCCCCTTTAGAACATTCGTCCTCGAATGTTAGATTAGTCGTATAGGGTCTGCAAGTACTTCGGGGGAGTTTGCTTTTACGGTCAGCACAATTGATACACGTTGGTCTTTGAACATACTTGAGCAAGGAATTTAAATTAGCGGTGGGCAAAAGAAACAAAGTGAGGACATTTCCGTGCTCAACTCCCACGGTCATTGCTTCTCCATTATTGTTTTGCCACAAGACCTTAATAGGGGTATATCTTTATTGCGTAATCTCTGCACCTGGCGATCCAGAATAATTACAGATTGTTCTTCATCAGACCATTTTTCTGTCATTTGAATATCTTTTGCTGGAAATATTCTGGGAGGATTACCGATACATTTGCGGAGCATGGATACATGAAGTACCAGATGTACCGCTTCCAGATCAGATGGTAGATATAGCCCGTGAGCGACATTCTCAATTCTTCGAACAATCTGATAAAGTCCGATATGTCGCGGACTGAGCTTACTCTTCTTACCGAATCGCATTACGCCTTTCATGGGCGATACTTTCAAAAGTACCCTATCGCCGACCTGGGATTCCAAGGGTCGACGTCGTTTATCTGCGTATGATTTCTGACGACTCTGGGCTACTAATTGTCTTTCTCGGATGAGTTTTTACCTTTTCAACGGCCCGCTGGACCATATCTGGACCGATAAATTCTGTTTCGCTAGTATCGAACCAGCCGATCGTGACCTGAATCTTCCTGTCATACAAAGCCTCATAGGGCCATCTGGATGCTAGAATAGTAGCTGTTATTATAAGCAAACTTGATCAATGGCAGATGACCGCCCCAGCTACCTACGAAGTCAATAATACAGGCCCGCAACATATCTTCTAGCGTTTGTATGGTGTGCTCGGCCTGTCTGTTGCTCTGAGGGTGGATTACTGTGCTCAGACTTATCCGAGCCCTTAATCCTTCCTGGAAACAAATCCCCAGAAGTTAGTTATAACTGAGTACCTCTATCAGTGACAATAGATACAGGAACTCCGTGGAGTCTCACTATTCCTTTAATACATATAGTCTGGCATAATCCTCAACTGGATAAGTGGTTCCGACGGGAAGAAAATGGACTGAATTTTGTCAGCCTATTAACCGTACCCCATATGGAAATCATACTTCCGTGGAGTGCGAGACAAACCTGTAATGGGATCCATATTAATTATCTCCCACTTCCAAATTAGAATTTCCATTCCCTGGAATAGTCCATCAGGCTTCTGATGTTCAATATTTTTTTTTAATCTGCTGGCAATCCGGGCACTGGGCAACGGCCTTGCGATGTTCCGTTTCATGCTATTCCGCCAGTACAAGCATCTGGGGTCAGGGCACATTTTAGTGAATTCAGGATAAACAGAATACCGAACATTACGCGCTCCGCTCATAATTGGCCGTTGCAGCCCTACGATGTCGGGCACACATAATCTGCCTCGGTATGACAATACTCATCCGGTACAACCTCGAGCTGAATCTTTTCCTTGTCAAAGGTCGTCTCTCTACCATTCCAGAATAGACTCCTCAAACTGACGCTGTTTTACCTCTTCCATAATCGATGATTCTGCAGCTTCTCAGACAAAAATTTCCATATCTTCATAACCGGCCAAACGGACTCTAAGGCTAGCCGACTGATGAGTTTTCAAACCAATTCTTTGTTTCTGAATGTACACTGATTAATGCCGTCCATAGGTTCACGACTAAGTGCGTCTGCTACAATGTTAGCCCTTCTAGGGTGGCATAAAATATTAACGTCATAATCTTTCAATAATTCGAATCATCTTTTCTGCCGCGAATTCGGCTCCTTTTGGCTTAGAATATACTAGAGGCTCTTAGGGCCCGTATAAATGTCAACGCGGACCCCATATAAGTAGTGCCGCCATCTCTTGAAAGCATGAATCGCTGTAGCTAACTCAAGATCATGAGCGAAATAATTTCTCCTCGTGCGGTCTGAGCTGCCGGGGAACATAAGCTATAATCGGACCATTCTCGGAGAATTACATATTTCCGTCAATGTCGAAGGCCTAGGCCAGTCCTTTATCGCTTCAGCCTTCTGTATGTCAGTTGTTTTCATGTATACTTACTTTGCTTATTCTCCTTCGTTCCCCCTCTTTGGGGTTATACTTACACCATATTCATATCTTTTCTTTCTAACCTACAACTTGGTTATTTTCGTACGAAACCTTAACAAAATCATAATTACATAGTACACAATCTTATCCAATAGCTGACACTCAGATATCGTAATTAATATAACAATTTATCTTTTAATAATTATATTCCTCCTCATTGGATGATTTGGCCAAGTTATTCCTTCTTTCACACCCGTTCCTTGTCCGTCGTTCTGTTTTTTGCAATATTGGAATTACCTGATATGCACATGATTCATCATTCCATACCATAGATTTCCTTTGTCCTGCACTACTACATTTTAGTCCGTTTTCGCAAATAATTCTCGTGCTTTACCCGTTGACTCTTTTAGAGGTTCTGCTTAATTACGTTTCTTACGGTTCACTCTTTCTGACGTTTTGATTACCTTCCACTCAATCATTCTCTTTTCTTCCCAAACATCGTCGTATTAGAATCTTCCAATCTCAACCGGTAGCAAAATGAATATCAGTTTAGTTCGTGACATCTGTACCATACTTTTCGCTTTGTCTCATAAATTCTGTCCGGTTAATGCTTTCCATATATTACAGCAATGGCTATCAGGGTCCGCCAATCAATCAACACAGCCATAAATGGGGCCCTATACATACACATATGTATCACTACCATTTCACAATACGTCTTCAATCACTTGTTCATACTTACCCTAGTTTCGGAGCTGCGCTGCTTTTTCTTCCCTTTTTAGCAATCTAATCCGTCCCAGCTCGTGTGACCCCTATAAAGTTTCTAGCCATACTGCATATCCCAATTCCTTTTTGGTTACCCAGAATTTCCTATTCGTCTCTCATATCTAAGTTTGCGAAAATCTTTGTACATTTCCCAGGGGGTCACCCATCCCAGAATTGCTCTGGCCCTGGCACGCTTAACCTTACAACTTTAACGAATTTAGGCACGTTAAGGCCGGTATAATTACGCCAATTGCCCCGCACAGCCTTTGTCACGTAATTTGAGACAAATCGGGGTCTTAACAACTTTTCAAAATGTTCTCGTAGCGGGTCCCACCCCGGCCTAACGAGAATTCTTTTACTTTTCTGACCTTATGATTACCATGTCGCCCCCCTATAAACCCTCAATACTTACCTTCATGTATATATATATATTTCTAGACAGCCCACGAGTTTAAGTTTTTTTTTATCCCACAAATTCCGTCTCTAATCAGTCGTTACCGCAAGGCATCTTCCGGCCACTAGCGAAAGAAAACTAGAGTCCAACGAACTTCGCGAAATCTTTTAGTACTTGATTCACATAATTACCTCCATATTTGTATATATCTATGTATTTGAGTCGAGAGCGAACCGCTCAATTCTCAACTGCTTGTCACACGTTTTGTATCCTTTCAATTAGAGGAACTTGATCGTCGGACATTTTTGCCCTTCACATGGGCTGTGCTAAAACAAAAATGGATTGGGACATATTTCTGGTCCCTCCAAATGAATTAAAAATTTGCTACTCGTATATGCTTTCTCGAGATAAAATCTTCCAGATAAGGGTAATGCTTCTTACAAATGACATGGAGGGTACCTCTTAAACTTTTAATCTACGATAATAGATTTATCCTATCGGTATCGACCTTTAAGACACGTTAAGAATTTATATCTCATTTTCCCTTTCGTATTTCTAGAAAAATTTGGGCAGAGGTTCCTCTGTATTTCTTACTATCCCAAAACCTGTACACAGGAAATACCAACCATGCCTCACAGGGCCAACACATATACGTATATACATATCATATCATATCGCCTCACAGCCACACGGGGCTAACAATTTCAAATAAAAGTATAAATGTGCCGAGGCTTACCTCACATGCCCAGCTCAACTGCACCTGCTACACTTTTCATATTTATTTCTCTTTTCAATGATCGACTTTATGTTTCAATCGTACTTCAGAATACCTTACCCAGCATACGTCTCTCATACCATTGCTTACCGGAGTACTGTGTAGCTTCTTCCAATGTCAGCAGTCGCTGTCTTACGTCGATACCGTTCTCCAGCTGCAATCAAGGGTTAGAAAAAAAAGGAAATTCACTTCCTACAGCTGGCTCTTATCGCACAATCTAAGATCCAAAGAAAGGGGACACCCTAAATGCCCTGTAGCCTCCTGTTTATAGATGTGGTGCACAACACACCGATAAACAAGACTCTACGAGACACGGCCTGTAGACATTCCGAGGACAAACCGCTCTGATACCACTTTTGTCACGACCTAGCCCCGTGGGCCGCGACTGGCACCCTACTTGGGCACCCAGACCGATTCACATATCCAGTTATCAGACCCAAACTTAGCTCAAAGTTCATAATAGCCATTTTAAACATAATTTAAATCAAAACTTGTCTTAAGCGGTCACGCGTACCACAATATCACATCAGAACAGAAGGGAGCGGTGGAATACACATCGCTGATCATAAGCACATATACAAATATACAGGTCATTCTGGCTGTATCCAAATCTGATAGGTTGGCGGAATATACATCCCCAGATACATAAACGTGTACAGACAAATGGGCTGTTTTGGCCATAATAGTAAACGGGACCGCACTAAGACGTAGATCACAAACAGACGCGCACACACAATGACCCATGACCCACATATATGACTACAGGCCTCTACCAAAACAGAACGAAAACATATGATGGGACAGGGCCCCGCCGTACCCCAAATAGTCAAATATACAGATGCATATACATCACAAGAGATATATACCGACATATGGGCTCCGGATCAAAAAGAGCACTCTGTAATAGCAGAACGTGTGGCCTACTCTGGCAGATCACGAATCTCTGTACCTGCGGGCATGAAACGCAGCCCCCCCCCCCCCCCCCCCCCGAAGAAAAGGAAACCACAACTGGAAACAAACAGGATACGAAAAGGGGGATACTGACCAGTATATCAAAATCCGTACCAAGAACATATATACATAATGCAGATAAAATCACGCAAAAGCTTAGGAACGTGGTCACCACTCCGACGCTGGTGCCACACACAGCATAACACCATAAGGTTCAGATCTCCGTACATCCCCGAACACACATATCATCATAACATATCACCAGCCATATCACAGCATAACTCCAAACGGAACCCGGCCCTATGGCGAGGTCTCGGGAACCGTAACACAGTATACGGCCGAATTTATCATAGCGCGCACGAACCATAGCCGGCCCGGGAACAGGTGAACGAAGTCATAAGAAGGGCACGAGCGGAGTCGTGAGCGACTAATGCAATTTGTATATCAAAACACTTTTTTAAAACTTGGTAAAATCATATGTTGACTCATTAGTCAAAGTAGTTCGAACAATTAGTCAATACGGGGTTCATTTCGCAAAAGTGTTTCCAAACTGGTATTTATGGTTCAACATATAGTTTAGAATATCGTGGCGATCAAAACATTATTTTACGGTAGCCAAATTCATAAGCAAAAGCCCTTTACCGACATTACACAGAAATGAGTCTTATAGAGCAAACGAAAGAGTCTCGGAGTTAACGGGCCCACCTCGGGTCAAGTCGAGGTGGCGGACATGAATCACGGACATTTGGGGCCTATGGAATCATACATGGAAGTTTCGAAACAATTCGATTACATTTACAAAAGTTTCGGACCTATGATCACTTTCCAACGAAATATGAGTTTTATAGTTCATTTCAATTGAATGAATAGTACTCGATTTCAAATTCGGATTTCCATGAGCAGGATTGCCCCCAGGGCTCAAATATTGACCTAGTATACTTAGGACATGCCAAAAGAAGGAAATGGGGGTAGCCTTACATACCTTTCGCGCTCCTTACGCTTGCCCAAAATCAAACTCCGTTCCGCCAAAAACCTACAATTGGTCATAGTTACCAATTAGGAATTGCAAGACTTGAGAATTCACTTAACTTCATATTTGTCTACCGAATTTCGGCAGCACTTCCCCTATACCTATAACACCCCCGAGGCTTAGCTCGGCTCAATATATCAACAACAACAACCCACAATACCAAAGACATCACGAATCACAACAAATAGATCTAACGTTAATGTTCTTCTTTTCTACATAAAGCAATACTTCCGTTTCAACTTCAAATTCCCAAACAAATCTCAAGGATTTCACATTCATCATTAACCAAGATCGTCACAATATAATTTGGGAGCATTTCATATCATTTGTACGAAATATTCACAAGATATACCAAATATACAAACTTTCCACCAAAGTCATAATTCATTCAAAACTTCTAATCTTTAACATACTTATTCATAACATGTTTCCATATCCCAAATTCATCAACAATCATCATAATTTGCACCTTAACAACTCCATTTCCATAATGTCATAAAATCATCTTAAAACGACATAAACTTCTACTTTCCATTTCAATGCAAACTTACATCATTTTATCTTTATTTACATTGCAAGCATCACAACAACACAACAAACATGTTAAACCAAATTAATTCATTCTCATTCCAACTTCAAATACCACACGACCACACTCCATTTTCCCCACTTCCATCAAGTTCATTCAACTTTCATTCTCAATATACATTCCATCCTACACACAACTAGAATGCAACATAAAATTCAACACATCACATGCGTACAATGTAGTATACATACGGCCACATGCACACATGCACACCCACTTTGCAAACTTCCATGTTTTCATGAATCCTACTCATTTCCATGTATTACAACATAAACAAACCTTCATAACATAATAATATGGAATGAATTCTTACCTTTTTCTCCAATCTTCTTCACTCAAACATGTTGTCATATTGAAGAAACAAGGGCTCTTCCTTCCCAAACAATTGCACCATGTTGTAGAGGGCCCTTAATATGGTAGGAATACCACAAGAAAATAATTTTTGGATCAAAATTTGGAGGGGTGATTTTCCCCTTGCCTTGGCCGAATGGCCCTTGAACTCTTGCTCTTGTTTGTCTTGTTTCCTTGTCTTGTTTTCTTCTTGAACATTCTATAAGATAAGGACCACTATATAATAATTCAATCACATGGAAATATTTTATAACTTTTTGGTGGATTGGGCCTCATGTGGCCGGCCACCACTCAAAGAAATGGGCCTCTTCTTATTTCTCATTTGTAAGCCCAATTAGCTTATATATCATATTTTGTAATTCCCGAAACTAATTTTCAGAATTCCAATTTTTTTCCCTTGGCCTTCCTCGACACTTCCACATTAATATTTTTCATGAACAACACACACATATATTAATTCAAATCAACATATGGCCTTATTTCTTACAAATCAACATTATTTTGAATTTCCCGAATACACAAAAATACGGGATATAACACAGAATCTGAGACAAACGCCTATCAGTACCCTCTAAACACTCTATCAGGCTGTCTTCCTCTCGAACCAACTCGGCTATCACAGTCTGATCATGCTCGATCTTATCTAATTATCTAGAATCCCTGTCATTAGCACTCCTCTCAATCAATCGGACTCTGGCTTCGGCATGTGTAGATCTCTCCATGACAGTGTGATAAAGTATGGGTCCTTGGACTTTGTGACGGCTAAGTGACCCTACAGCCAGACATGGTATCCCGGATAACACCCTGCTCTGAACTTGTCGGGGGCTAAGGTAACAACACCTCGAAAATATTCCACGAGCCTACAATGAATAGACCAATGAAGGGGTATGAGTGTGCGATGTTTTACTAAGTAGGGAATGACTAATTATGAATTTTTGGAAATAAGAAAGTTACAGAATTTTATTTCATCCCAGTGGTCGTAAAGTGATTTACGGCCCGTAAAGTGATTTACGGACCGTAAAGTGTCCATCGTCCTTCAACATTTCAAAAATTTTGACTTTTTGTTAAATGTTGAAATGGT
>NW_026843406.1:75929-142465 GCF_019175385.1 Lycium barbarum
TATTCATCACCAGCCTATTTGTGATGGACATGTCAATTTTTAGGGTATTCAAACTCCGACGACAGGATTCCCAATAACCCGTGTGCATTAACCTACCGAAAGTGAAAAAAATCATGAATTTGGGTTTGTGGCTCATAAATGCAAAATGAAGTGAGTTCAACAATAACGAATTCATGGGTATTGATCACCAGCCTGTTTGTCATGGACATGTCAATTTTTAGGGCATTCAAACTCCGACGACAGGATTCCAAATAACTCGTGTGCTAATACCCACCGAAAGTGCAAAAAATCATGAATTTGGGTTTCTGGCTCATAAATGCAATATGAAGCGAATTCAACAATAACGAAGTCATGGGTATTCATCATTAACCTGTTTGTGATGGACATGTTGGTTTTTAGGGCATTCACACTCCGACGACAGGATTCCCAATAACCCGTGTGCATTAACCCACCGAAAGTGAAAAAAATCATGAATTTGGGTTTGTGGCTCATAAATGCAAAATGAAGTGAGTTCAACAATAACGAATTCATGGGTATTGATCACCAGCCTGTTTGTCATGGACATGTCAATTTTTAGGGCATTCAAACTCCGACGACAGGATTCCAAATAACTCGTGTGCTAATACCCACCGAAAGTGCAAAAAATCATGAATTTGGGTTTCTGGCTCATAAATGCAATATGAAGCAAATTCACCAATAACGAAGTCATGGGTATTCATCACAAGCCTGTTTGTGATGGACATGTTGATTTTTAGGGCATTCACACTCCGACAACAGGATTCCCAATAACCCGTGTGCTAATACCCTCCGAAAGTGCAAAAAATCATGAATTTGGGTTTGTGGCTCATAAATGCAAAATGAAGCGAGTTCAACAATAACGAAGTCACGGGTATTCATCACCAGCCTTTTTGTGATGGACATGTCAATTTTTAGGGCATTCAAACTCCGTAGACAGGATTCCAAATAACTCGTGTGCTAATACCCACCGAAAGTGCCAAAAATCAAGAATTTGGGTTTGTGGCTCATAAATGCAATATGAAGCGAATTCAACAATAACGAAGTCATGGGTAATCATCCCAAGCCTGTTGTGATGGACATGTTGATTTTTAGGGCATTCACACTCCGACGACAGGATTCCCAATAATCCGTGTGCTAATACCTACCGAAAGTGAAAAAAATCATGAATTTGGGTTTCTGACTCATAAATGCAAAATGAAGCAAGTTCAACAATAACGAAGTCACGGGTATTCATCACCAGCCTGTTTGTGATGGACATGTAGATTTTTAGGGCATTCGCACTCCGACGACAGGATTCCAAATAACCCGTGTACTAATACTCACTGAAAGTGAAAAAAATCATGAATTTGGGTTTATGCTTCATAAATGCAAAATGAAGCGAGTTCAATAATAACGAAATCATGGGTATTCATCCCCAGCCTATTTGTGAGGGACATGTCGATTTTTAGGGCATTCATACTCCGACGATAGGATTCCAAATAACTCGTGGTCTAATACCCTCCGAAAGTGCAAAAAATCATGAATTTAGGTTTATGGCTCATAAATGCAATATGAAGCGAGTTCAACAACAACAAAGTCATGCGTATTCATCACCAGCCTATTTGTGATGGACATGTCAATTTTTAGGGTATTCAAACTCCGACGACAGGATTCCCAATAACCCGTGTGCATTAACCCACCGAAAGTGAAAAAAATCATGAATTTGGGTTTGTGGCTCATAAATGCAAAATGAAGCGAGTTCAACAATAACGAATTCATGGGTATTCATCACCAGCCTGTTTGTCATGGACATGTCAATTTTTAGGGCATTCAAACTCCGACGACAGGATTCCAAATAACTCGTGTGCTAATACCCACCGAAAGTGCAAAAAATCATGAATTTGGGTTTCTGGCTCATAAATGCAATATGAAGCGAATTCAACAATAACGAAGTCATGGGTATTCATCACAAGCCTGTTTGTGATGGACATGTTGATTTTTAGGGCATTCACACTCCGACGACAGGATTCCCAATAACCCGTGTGCTAATACCCTCCGAAAGTGCAAAAAATCATGAATTTGGGTTTGTGGCTCATAAATGCAAAATGAAGCGAGTTCAACAATAACGAAGTCATGGGTATTCATCACCAGCCTTTTTGTGATGGACATGTCAATTTTTAGGGCATTCAAACTCCGACGACAGGATTCCAAATAACTCGTGTGCTAATACCCACCGAAAGTGCAAAAAATCAATGAATTTGGGTTTGTGGCTCATAAATGCAATATGAAGCGAAGTTCAACAATAACGAAGTCATGGGTAATCATCCCAAGCCTGTTTGTGATGGACATGTTGATTTTTAGGGCATTCACACTCCGACGACAGGATTCCCAATAACCCGTGTGCTAATACCTACCGAAAGTGAAAAAAATCATGAATTTGGGTTTCTGACTCATAAATGCAAAATGAAGCGAGTTCAACAATAACGAAGTCACTGGGTATTCATCACCAGCCTGTTTGTGATGGACATGTAGATTTTTAGGGCATTCGCACTCCGACGACAGGATTCCAAATAACCCGTGTGCTATACCCACCGAAAGTGAAAAAAATCATGAATTTGGGTTTGTGGCTCATAAATGCAAAATGAAGCGAGTTCAACAATAACGAAAGTCATGGGTATTCATCACCAGCCTGTTTGTGATGGACATGTCGATTTTTAGGGCATTCAAACTCCGACGACAGGATTCCAAATAACTCGTGTGCTAATACCCTACCGAAAGTGCAAAAAATCATGAATTTGGGTTTGTGGCTCATAAATGCAATATGAAGCGAGTTCAACAATAACAAAGTCATGGGTATTCATCACCAGCCTGTTTGTGATGGACATGTTCGATTTTTAGGGCATTCAAACTCCGACGACAGGATTCCAAATAACCCGTGTGCTAATACCCACCGAAAGTGCAAAAAATCATGAATTTGGGTTTTGGCTCATAAATGCAAAATGAAGCGAGTTCAACAATAACGAAGTCATGGGTATTCATCACCAGCCTGTTTGTGATGGACATGTAGATTTTAGGGCATTCAGCACTCCGACGACAGGATTCCAAATAACTCGTGTGCTAATACCCACCGAAAGTGCAAAAAATCATGAATTTGGGTTTGTGGCTCATAAATGCAAAATGAAGCGAGTTCAACAATAACGAAGTCATGGGTATTCATCACCAGCCTGTTTGTGATGGACATGTCGATTTTTAGGGCATTCACACTCCGACGACAGGATTCCCAATAACCCGTGTGCTAATACCCACCGAAAGTGCAAAAAATCATGAATTTGGGTTTCTGGCTCATAAATGCAAAATGAAGCGAGTTCAACAATAACGAAGTCATGGGTATTCATCACCAGCCTGTTTGTGATGGACATGTAGATTTTAGGGCATTCGCACTCCGACGACAGGATTCCAATAACCCGTGTGCTAATACCCACCGAAAGTGAAAAAAATCATGAATTTGGGTTTGTGGCTCATAAATGCAAAATGAAGCGAGTTCAACAATAACGAATTCATGGGTATTCATCACCAACCTGTTTGTGATGGACATGTCAATTTTTAGGGCATTCGCACTCCGACGACAGGATTCCAAATAACTCGTGTGCTAATACCACCGAAAGTGCAAAAAATCATGAATTTGGGTTTCTGGCTCATAAATGCAAAATGAAGCGAGTTCAACAATAACAAAGTCATGGGTATTCATCCCAAGCCTGTTTGTGATGGACATGTTGATTTTTAGGGCATTCAAACTCCGACGACAGGATTCCAAATAACTCGTGTGCTAATACCCTCCGAAAGTGCAAAAAATCATGAATTTGGGTTTGTGGCTCATAAATGCAAAATGAAGCGAGTTCAACAATAACGAAGTCATGGGTATTCATCACCAGCCTGTTTGTGATGGACATGTCAATTTTTAGGGCATTCAAACTCCGACGACAGGATTCCAAATAACTCGTGTGCTAATACCCTCCGAAAGTGCAAAAAATCACGAATTTGGGTTTGTGGCTCATAAATGCAAAATGAAGCGAGTTCAACAATAACGAAGTCATGAGTATTCATCACCAGCCTTTTTGTGATGGACATGTTGATATTTAGGGCATTCAAACTCCGACGACAGGATTCCAAATAACTCGTGTGCTAATACCCACCGAAAGTGCAAAAAATCATGAATTCGGGTTTTTGGCTCATAAATGCAAAATGAAGCGAGTTCAACAATAACGAAATCATGGGTATTCATCACCAGCCTGTTTGTGATGGACATGTCGATTTTAGGGCATTCATACTCCGACGACAGGATTCCAAATAACCCGTGTGCTAATACCCACCGAAAGTGCAAAAAATCATAACTTTGGGTTTCTGGCTCATAAATGCAAAATGAAGCGAGTTCAACAATAACGAAGTTATGGGTATTCATCACCAGCCTGTTTGTGATGGACATGTAGATTTTTAGGGCATTCGCACTCCGACGACAGGATTCCCAATAACCCGTGTGCATTAACCCACCGAAAGTGAAAAAAATCATGAATTTGGGTTTGTGGCTCATAAATGCAAAATGAAGCGAGTTCAACAATAACGAAGTCATGGGTATTCATCACCAGCCTGTTTGTGATGGACATGTAGATTTTTAGGGCATTCAAACTCCGACGACAGGATTCCAAATAACTCGTGTGCTAATACCCTCCGAAAGTGCAAAAAATCACGAATTTGGGTTTGTGGCTCATAAATGCAAAATGAAGCGAGTTCAACAATAACGAAGTCATGAGTATTCATCACCAGCCTTTTTGTGATGGACATGTTGATATTTAGGGCATTCAAACTCCGACGACAGGATTCCAAATAACTCGTGTGCTAATACCCACCGAAAGTGCAAAAAATCATGAATTCGGGTTTTTGGCTCATAAATGCAAAATGAAGCGAGTTCAACAATAACGAAATCATGGGTATTCATCACCAGCCTGTTTGTGATGGACATGTCGATTTTAGGGCATTCATACTCCGACGACAGGATTCCAAATAACTCGTGTTTTAATACCCACCGAAAGTGCAAAAAATCATGAATTCGGGTTTTGGCTCATAAATGCAAAATGAAGCGAGTTCAACAATAACGAAATCATGGGTATTCATCACCAGCCTATTTGTGATGGACATGTCGATTTTTAGGGCATTCATACTCCGACGACAGGATTCCAAATAACTCGTGTGCTAATACCCTCCGAAAGTGCAAAAAATCATGAATTTGGGTTTGTGGCTCATAAATGCAATATGAAGCGAGTTCAACAACAACAAAGTCATGGGTATTCATCACCAGCCTGTTTGTGATGGACATGTAGATTTTTAGGGCATTCTTACTCCGACGACAGGATTCCCAATAACCCGTGTGCATTAACCCACCGAAAGTGAAAAAAATCATGAATTTGGGTTTGTGGCTCATAAATGCAAAATGAAGCGAGTTCAACAATAACGAAGTTATGGGTATTCATCACCAGCCTGTTTGTGATGGACATGTAGATTTTTAGGGCATTCGCACTCCGACGACAGGATTCCAAATAACGCGTGTGCTAATACCCACCGAAAGTGCAAAAAATCATGAATTTGGGTTTGTGGCTCATAAATGCAATATGAAGCGAGTTCAACAATAACGAAGTCATGGGTATTCATCCCAAGCCTGTTTGTGATGGACATGTTGATTTTTAGGGCATTCAAACTCCGACGACAGGATTCCAAATAACTCGTGTGCTAATACCCTCCGAAAGTGCAAAAAATCACGAATTTGGGTTTGTGGCTCATAAATGCAAAATGAAGCGAGTTCAACAATAACGAAGTCATGAGTATTCATCACCAGCCTTTTTGTGATGGACATGTTGATATTTAGGGCATTCAAACTCCGACGACAGGATTCCAAATAACTCGTGTGCTAATACCCACCGAAAGTGCAAAAAATCATGAATTTGGGTTTTGGCTCATAAATGCAAAATGAAGCGAGTTCAACAATAACGAAAGTCATGGGTATTCATCACCAGCCTGTTTGTGATGGACATGTCGATTTTTAGGGCATTCATACTCCGACGACAGGATTCCAAATAACCCGTGTGCTAATACCCACCGAAAGTGCAAAAAATCATGAATTTGGGTTTCTGGCTCATAAATGCAAAATGAAGCGAGTTCAACAATAACGAAGTCATGGGTATTCATCACCAGCCTGTTTGTGATGGACATGTAGATTTTTAGGGCATTCACACTCCGACGACAGGATTCCAAATAACTCGTGTGCTAATACCCTCCGAAAGTGCAAAAAATCATGAATTTGGGTTTGTGGCTCATAAATGCAAAATGAAGCGAGTTCAACAATAACGAAGTCATGGGTATTCATCACCAGCCTGTTTGTGATGGACATGTCGATTTTTAGGGCATTCAAACTCCGACGACAGGATTCCAAATAACTCGTGTGCTAATACCCACCGAAAGTGCAAAAAATCATGAATTTGGGTTTGTGGCTCATAAATGCAAAATGAAGCGAGTTCAACAATAACGAAGTCATGGGTATTCATCACCAAGCCTGTTTGTGATGGACATGTTGATTTTTAGGGCATTCAAACTCCGACGACAGGATTCCAAATAACTCGTGTGCTAATACCCTACCGAAAGTGCAAAAAATCATGAATTTGGGTTTGTGGCTCATAAATGCAAATATGAAGCGAGTTCAACAATAACGAAGTCATGGGTATTCATCACCAGCCTGTTTGTGATGGACATGTCGATTTTTAGGGCATTCAAACTCCGACGACAGGATTCCAAATAACCCGTGTGCTAATACCCACCGAAAGTGCAAAAAAATCATGAATTTGGGTTTGTGGCTCATAAATGCAAAATGAAGCGAGTTCAACAATAACGAAGTCATGGGTATTCATCACCAGCCTGTTTGTGATGGACATGTCAATTTTTAGGGCATTCAAACTCCGACGACAGGATTCCAAATAACTCGTGTGCTAATACCCACCGAAAGTGCAAAAAATCATGAATTTGGGTTTCTGGCTCATAAATGTAATATGAAGCGAGTTCAACAATAACGAAGTCATGGGTATTCATCACCAAGCCTGTTTGTGATGGACATGTTGATTTTTAGGGCATTCACACTCCGACGACAGGATTCCAATAACCCGTGTGCTAATACCCACCGAAAGTGCAAAAAATCATGAATTTGGGTTTGTGGCTCATAAATGCAAAATGAAGCGAGTTCAACAATAACGAAGTCATGGGTATTCATCACCAGCCTGTTTGTGATGGACATGTCAATTTTTAGGGCATTCAAACTCCGACGACAGGATTCCAAATAACTCGTGCGCTAATACCCACCGAAAGTGCAAAAAATCAAGAATTTGGGTTTGTGGCTCATAAATGCAATATGAAGCGAGTTCAACAATAACGAAGTCATGGGTATTCATCCCAAGCCTGTTTGTGATGGACATGTTGATTTTTAGGGCATTCACACTCCGACGGCAGGATTCCAAATAACTCGTGTGCTAATACCTACCGAAAGTGAAAAAAATCATGAATTTGGGTTTCTGGCTCATAAATGCAAAATGAAGCGAGTTCAACAATAACGAAGTCATGGGTATTCATCACCAGCCTGTTTGTGATGGACATGTAGATTTTTAGGGCATTCGCACTCCGACGACAGGATTCCAAATAACCCGTGTGCTAATACCCACCGAAAGTGAAAAAAATCATGAATTTGGGTTTGTGGCTCATAAATGCAAAATGAAGCGAGTTCAACAATAACGAAAGTCATGGGTATTCATCACCAGCCTGTTTGTGATGGACATGTCGATTTTTAGGGCATTCATACTCCGACGACAGGATTCCAAATAACTCGTGTGCTAATACCCACCGAAAGTGCAAAAAATCATGAATTTAGGTTTATGGCTCATAAATGCAATATGAAGCGAGTTCAACAATAACGAAGTCATGGGTATTCATCACCAGCCTGTTTGTGATGGACATGTCAATTTTTAGGGTATTCAAACTCCGACGATAGGATTCCCAATAACCCGTGTGCTAATACCCACCAAAAGTGCAAAAAATCATAACTTTGGGTTTCTGGCTCATAAATGCAAAATGAAGCGAGTTCAACAATAACGAAGTTCATGGGTATTCATCACCAGCCTGTTTGTGATGGACATGTAGATTTTTAGGGCATTCGCACTCCGACGACAGGATTCCCAATAACCCGTGTGCTAATACCCACCGAAAGTGCAAAAAATCATGAATTTGGGTTTGTGGCTCATAAATGCAATATGAAGCGAGTTCAACAATAACGAAGTCATGGGTATTCATCACCAGCCTGTTTGTGATGGACATGTTGATTTTTAGGGCATTCACACTCCGACGACAGGATTCCTAATAACCCGTGTGCTAATACCCACCGAAAGTGCAAAAAATCATGAATTTGGGTTTGTGGCTCATAAATGCACAATGAAGCGAGTTCAACAATAACGAAGTCATGGGTATTCATCACCAGCCTGTTTGTGATTAACATGTCAATTTTTAGGGCATTCAAACTCCGACGACAGGATTCCAAATAACCTCGTGTGCTAATACCCACCGAAAGTGCAAAAAATCATGAATTTGGGTTTGTGGCTCATAAATGCAAAATGAAGCGAGTTCAACAATAACGAAGTCATGAGTATTCATCACCAGCCTGTTTGTGATGGACATGTCGATATTTTAGGGCATTCAAACTCCGACGACAGGATTCCAAATAACTCGTGTGCTAATACCCACCGAAAGTGCAAAAAATCATGAATTTGGGTTTGTGGCTCATAAATGCAAAATGAAGCGAGTTCAACAATAACGAAGTCATGGGTATCCATCACCAGCCTGTTTGTGATGGACATGTCGATTTTAGGGCATTCATATTCCGACGTCAGGATTCCAAATAACCCGTGTGCTAATACCCACCGAAAGGGCAAAAAATCATGAATTTGGGTTTCTGGCTCATAAATGCAAAATGAAGCGAGTTCAACAATAACGAAGTTCATGGGTATTCATCACCAGCCTGTTTGTGATGGACTTGTAGATTTTTAGGGCATTCACACTCCGACGACAGGATTCCCAATAACCCGTGTGCTAATACCCACCGAAAGTGCAAAAAATCATGAATTTGGGTTTGTGGCTCATAAATGCAAAATGAAGCGAGTTCAACAATAACGAAGTCATGGGTATTCATCACCAGCCTGTTTGTGATGGACATGTAGATTTTTAGGGCATTCAAACTCCGACGACAGGATTCCAAATAACTCGTGTGCTAATACCAACCGAAAGTGCAAAAAATCATGAATTTGGGTTTGTGGCTCATAAATGCAAAATGAAGCGAGTTCAACAATAACGAAGTTATGAGTATTCATCACCAGCCTGTTTGTGATGGACATGTCGATTTTTAGGGCATTCAAACTCCGACGACAGGATTCCAAATAACTCGTGTGCTAATACCCACCGAAAGTGCAAAAAATCATGAATTTGGGTTTGTGGCTCATAAATGCAAAATGAAGCGAGTTCAACAATAACGAAGTCATGGGTATTCATCACCAGCCTGTTTGTGATGGACATGTCGATTTTTAGGGCATTCACACTCCGACGACAGGATTCCAAATAACCCGTGTGCTAATACCCACCGAAAGTGCAAAAAATCATGAATTTGGGTTTGTGGCTCATAAATGCAAAATGAAGCGAGTTCAACAATAACGAAGTCATGGGTATTCATCACCAGCCTGTTTGTGATGGACATGTCGATTTTTAGGGCATTCAAACTCCGACGACAGGATTCCAAATAACTCGTGTGCTAATACCCACCGAAAGTGCAAAAAATCATGAATTTGGGTTTGTGGCTCATAAATGCAAAATGAAGCGAGTTCAACAATAACGAAGTCATGGGTATTCATCACCAGCCTGTTTGTGATGGACATGTTGATTTTTAGGGCATTCAAACTCCGACGACAGGATTCCAAATAACCCGTGTGCTAATACCCACCGAAAGTGCAAAAAATCATGAATTTGGGTTTCTGGCTCATAAATGCAAAATGAAGCGAGTTCAACAATAACGAAGTCATGGGTATTCATCACCAGCCTGTTTGTGATGGACATGTCGATTTTTAGGGCATTCAACTCCGACGACAGGATTCCAAATAACTCGTGTGCTAATACCCACCGAAAGTGCAAAAAATCATGAATTTCGGTTTTTGGCTCATAAATGCAAAATGAAGCGAGTTCAACAATAACGAAGTCATGGGTATTCATCCCCAGACTGTTTGTGATGGACATGTCGATTTTTAGGGCATTCACACTCCGACGACAGGATTCCAAATAACTCGTGTGCTAATACCCACCGAAAGTGCAAAAAATCATGAATTTGGGTTTGTGGCTCATAAATGCACAATGAAGCGAGTTCAACAATAACGAAGTCATGGGTATTCATCACCAGCCTGTTTGTGATGGACATGTCGATTTTTAGGGCATTCACACTCCGACGACAGGATTCCAAATAACCCGTGTGCTAATACCCACCGAAAGTGCAAAAAATCATGAATTTGGGTTTGTGGCTCATAAATGCAAAATGAAGCGAGTTCAACAATAACGAAGTCATGGGTATTCATCACCAGCCTGTTTGTGATGGACATGTAGATTTTTAGGGCATTCACACTCCGACGACAGGATTCCCAATAACCCGTGTGCTAATACCCACCGAAAGTGCAAAAAATCATGAATTTGGGTTTGTGGCTCATAAATGCAAAATGAAGCGAGTTCAACAATAACGAAGTCATGGGTATTCATCACCAGCCTGTTTGTGATGGACATGTCGATTTTTAGGGCATTCACACTCCGACGACAGGATTCCAAATAACTCGTGTGCTAATACCCACCGAAAGTGCAAAAAATCATGAATTTGGGTTTGTGGCTCATAAATGCAAAATGAAGCGAGTTCAACAATAACGAAGTCATGGGTATTCATCACCAGCCTGTTTGTGATGGACATGTCGATTTTTAGGGCATTCACACTCCGACGACAGGATTCCAAATAACTCGTGTGCTAATACCCACCGAAAGTGCAAAAAATCATGAATTTGGGTTTCTGGCTCATAAATGCAAAATGAAGCGAGTTCAACAATAACGAAGTCATGGGTATTCATCACCAGCCTGTTTGTGATGGACATGTCGATTTTTAGGGCATTCACACTCCGACGACAGGATTCCAAATAACTCGTGTGCTAATACCCACCGAAAGTGCAAAAAATCATGAATTTGGGTTTCTGGCTCATAAATGCAAAATGAAGCGAGTTCAACAATAACGAAGTCATGGGTATTCATCATCAGCCTGTTTGTGATGGACATGTCGATTTTTAGGGCATTCACACTCCGACGACAGGATTCCAAATAACCCGTGTGCTAATACCCACCGAAAGTGCAAAAAATCATGAATTTGGGTTTGTGGCTCATAAATGCAAAATGAAGCGAGTTCAACAATAACGAAGTCATGGGTATTCATCACCAGCCTGTTTGTGATGGACATGTCAATTTTTAGGGCATTCACACTCCGACGACAGGATTCCAAATAACTCGTGTGCTAATACCCACCGAAAGTGCAAAAAATCATGAATTTGGGTTTGTGGCTCATAAATGCAATATGAAGCGAGTTCAACAATAACGAAGTCATGGGTATTCATCACCAGCCTGTTTGTGATGGACATGTCAATTTTTAGGGCATTCACACTCCGACGACAGGATTCCAAATAACTCGTGTGCTAATACCCACCGAAAGTGCAAAAAATCATGAATTTGGGTTTGTGGCTCATAAATGCAAAATGAAGCGAGTTCAACAATAACGAAGTCATGGGTATTCATCACCAGCCTGTTTGTGATGGACATGTCAATTTTTAGGGCATTCAAACTCCGACGACAGGATTCCAAATAACTCGTGTGCTAATACCCACCGAAAGTGCAAAAAATCATGAATTTGGGTTTGTGGCTCATAAATGCAATATGAAGCGAGTTCAAAAATAACGAAGTCATAGGTATTCATCCCCAGCCTGTTTGTGATGGACATGTTGATTTTTTGGTAATTCACACTCCGACGACAGGATTCACCATAACCCGTGTGCTAATACCCACCGAAAGTGCAAAAAATCATGAATTTGGGTTTCTGGCTCATAAATGCAAAATGAAGCGAGTTCAACAATAACGAAGTCATGGGTATTCATCACCAGCCTGTTTGTGATGGACATGTCGATTATTAGGGCATTCACACTCCGACGACAGGATTCCAAATAACCCGTGTGCTAATACCCACCGAAAGTGCAAAAAATCATGAATTTGGGTTTCTGGCTCATAAATGCAAAATGAAGCGAGTTCAACAATAACGAAGTCATGGGTATTCATCACCAGCCTGTTTGTGATGGACATGTCGATTTTTAGGGCATTCACACTCCGACGACAGGATTCCCAATAACCCGTGTGCTAATACCCACCGAAAGTGCAAAAAATCATGAATTTGGGTTTGTGGCTCATAAATGCAAAATGAAGCGAGTTCAACAATAACGAAGTCATGGGTATTCATCACCAGCCTGTTTGTGATGGACATGTCAATTTTTAGGGCATTCAAACTCCGACGACAGGATTCCAAATAACTCGTGTGCTAATACCCACCGAAAGTGTAAAAAATCATGAATTTGGGTTTGTGGCTCATAAATGCAATATGAAGCGAGTTCAACAATAACGAAGTCATGGGTATTCATCCCAAGCCTGTTTGTGATGGACATGTTGATTTTTAGGGCATTCACACTCCGACGACAGGATTCCCAATAACCCGTGTGCTAATACCCTCCGAAAGTGCAAAAAATCATGAATTTGGGTTTGTGGCTCATAAATGCAAAATGAAGCGAGTTCAACAATAACGAAGTCATGGGTATTCATCACCAGCCTGTTTGTGATGGACATGTCAATTTTTAGGGCATTCACACTCCGACGACAGGATTCCAAATAACTCGTGTGCTAATACCCACCGAAAGTGCAAAAAATCATGAATTTGGGTTTGTGGCTCATAAATGCAAAATGAAGCGAGTTCAACAATAACGAAGTCATGGGTATTCATCACCAGCCTGTTTGTGATGGACATGTCGATTATTAGGGCATTCACACTCCGACGACAGGATTCCAAATAACTCGTGTGCTAATACCCACCGAAAGTGCAAAAAATCATGAATTTGGGTTTCTGGCTCATAAATGCAAAATGAAGCGAGTTCAACAATAACGAAGTCATGGGTATTCATCACCAGCCTGTTTGTGATGGACATGTAGATTTTTAGGGCATTCACACTCCGACGACAGGATTCCAAATAACTCGTGTGCTAATACCCACCGAAAGTGCAAAAAATCATGAATTTGGGTTTGTGGCTCATAAATGCAATATGAAGCGAGTTCAACAATAACGAAGTCATGGGTATTCATCACCAGCCTGTTTGTGATGGACATGTCGATTTTTAGGGCATTCACACTCCGACGACATGGTTTCCAATAACTCGTGTGCTAATACCCACCGAAAGTGCAAAAAATCATGAATTTGGGTTTCTGGCTCATAAATGCAAAATGAAGCGAGTTCAACAATAACGAAGTCATGGGTATTCATCCCCAGCCTGTTTGTGATGGACATGTTGATTTTTAGGGCATTCACACTCCGACGACAGGATTCCAAATAACTCGTGTGCTAATACCCACCGAAAGTGCAAAAAATCATGAATTTGGGTTTGTGGCTCATAAATGCAAAATGAAGCGAGTTCAACAATAACGAAGTCATGGGTATTCATCACCAGCCTGTTTGTGATGGACATGTCGATTTTTAGGGCATTCACACTCCGACGACAGGATTCCAAATAACTCGTGTGCTAATACCCACCGAAAGTGCAAAAAATCATGAATTTGGGTTTTTGGCTCATAAATGCAAAATGAAGCGAGTTCAACAATAACGAAGTCATGGGTATTCATCACCAGCCTGTTTGTGATGGACATGTCGATTTTTAGGGCATTCATACTCCGACGACAGGATTCCAAATAACTCGTGTGCTAATACCCACCGAAAGTGCAAAAAATCATGAATTTGGGTTTCTGGCTCATAAATGCAAAATGAAGCGAGTTCAACAATAACGAAGTCATGGGCATTCATCACCAGCCTGTTTGTGATGGACATGTAGATTTTTAGGGCATTCACACTCCGACGACAGGATTCCCAATAACCCGTGTGCTAATACCCACCGAAAGTGCAAAAAATCATGAATTTGGGTTTGTGGCTCATAAATGCAAAATGAAGCGAGTTCAACAATAACGAAGTCATGGGTATTCATCACCAGCCTGTTTGTGATGGACATGTCAATTTTTAGGGCATTCAAACTCCGACGACAGGATTCCAAATAACTCGTGTGCTAATACCCACCGAAAGTGCAAAAAATCATGAATTTGGGTTTGTGGCTCATAAATGCAAAATGAAGCGAGTTCAACAATAACGAAGTCATGGGTATTCATCACCAAGCCTGTTTGTGATGGACATGTTGATTTTTAGGGCATTCACACTCCGACGACAGGATTCCTAATAACCCGTGTGCTAATACCCACCGAAAGTGCAAAAAATCATGAATTTGGGTTTGTGGCTCATAAATGCAAAATGAAGCGAGTTCAACAATAACGAAGTCATGGGTATTCATCACCAGCCTGTTTGTGATGGACATGTCGATTTTTAGGGCATTCACACTCCGACGACAGGATTCCAAATAACTCGTGTGCTAATACCCACCGAAAGTGCAAAAAATCATGAATTTGGGTTTGTGGCTCATAAATGCAAAATGAAGCGAGTTCAACAATAACGAAGTCATGGGTATTCATCACCAGCCTGTTTGTGATGGACATGTCGATTTTTAGGGCATTCACACTCCGACGACAGGATTCCAAATAACTCGTGTGCTAATACCCACCGAAAGTGCAAAAAATCATGAATTTGGGTTTCTGGCTCATAAATGCAAAATGAAGCGAGTTCAACAATAACGAAGTCATGGGTATTCATCACCAGCCTGTTTGTGATGGACATGTCGATTTTTAGGGCATTCACACTCCGACGACAGGATTCCAAATAACCCGTGTGCTAATACCCACCGAAAGTGCAAAAAATCATGAATTTGGGTTTGTGGCTCATAAATGCAAAATGAAGCGAGTTCAACAATAACGAAGTCATGGGTATTCATCACCAGCCTGTTTGTGATGGACATGTCAATTTTTAGGGCATTCAAACTCCGACGACAGGATTCCAAATAACTCGTGTGCTAATACCCACCGAAAGTGCAAAAAATCATGAATTTGGGTTTCTGGCTCATAAATGCAAAATGAAGCGAGTTCAACAATAACGAAGTCATGGGTATTCATCACCAGCCTGTTTGTGATGGACATGTCGATTTTTAGGGCATTCACACTCCGACGACAGGATTCCAATAACCCGTGTGCTAATACCCACCGAAAGTGCAAAAAATCATGAATTTGGGTTTGTGGCTCATAAATGCAAAATGAAGCGAGTTCAACAATAACGAAGTCATGGGTATTCATCACCAGCCTGTTTGTGATGGACATGTCAATTTTTAGGGCATTCACACTCCGACGACAGGATTCCAAATAACTCGTGTGCTAATACCCACCGAAAGTGCAAAAAATCATGAATTTGGGTTTGTGGCTCATAAATGCAAATGAAGCGAGTTCAACAATAACGAAGTCATGGGTATTCATCACCAGCCTGTTTGTGATGGACATGTCGATTTTTAGGGCATTCACACTCCGACGACAGGATTCCAAATAACTCGTGTGCTAATACCCACCGAAAGTGCAAAAAATCATGAATTTGGGTTTGTGGCTCATAAATGCAAAATGAAGCGAGTTCAACAATAACGAAGTCATGGGTATTCATCACCAGCCTGTTTGTGATGGACATGTCGATTTTTAGGGCATTCAAACTCCGACGACAGGATTCCAAATAACTCGTGTGCTAATACCCACCGAAAGTGCAAAAAATCATGAATTTGGGTTTGTGGCTCATAAATGCAAAATGAAGCGAGTTCAACAATAACGAAGTCATGGGTATTCATCACCAGCCTGTTTGTGATGGACATGTCGATTTTTAGGGCATTCACACTCCGACGACAGGATTCCAAATAACTCGTGTGCTAATACCCACCGAAAGTGCAAAAAATCATGAATTTGGGTTTGTGGCTCATAAATGCAAATGAAGCGAGTTCAACAATAACGAAGTCATGCGTATTCATCACCAGCCTGTTTGTGATGGACATGTAGATTTTTAGGGCATTCACACTCCGACGACAGGATTCCCAATAACCCGTGTGCTAATACCCACCGAAAGTGCAAAAAATCATGAATTTGGGTTTGTGGCTCATAAATGCAAAATGAAGCGAGTTCAACAATAACGAAGTCATGGGTATTCATCACCAGCCTGTTTGTGATGGACATGTCAATTTTTAGGGCATTCAAACTCCGACGACAGGATTCCAAATAACTCGTGTGCTAATACCCACCGAAAGTGCAAAAAATCATGAATTTGGGTTTGTGGCTCATAAATGCAAATGAAGCGAGTTCAACAATAACGAAGTCATGGGTATTCATCACCAGCCTGTTTGTGATGGACATGTCGATTTTTAGGGCATTCACACTCCGACGACAGGATTCCCAATAACCCGTGTGCTAATACCCACCGAAAGTGCAAAAAATCATGAATTTGGGTTTGTGGCTCATAAATGCAAAATGAAGCGAGTTCAACAATAACGAAGTCATGGGTATTCATCACCAGCCTGTTTGTGATGGACATGTCGATTTTTAGGGCATTCACACTCCGACGACAGGATTCCAAATAACTCGTGTGCTAATACCCACCGAAAGTGCAAAAAATCATGAATTTGGGTTTGTGGCTCATAAATGCAAAATGAAGCGAGTTCAACAATAACGAAGTCATGGGTATTCATCACCAGCCTGTTTGTGATGGACATGTCGATTTTTAGGGCATTCACACTCCGACGACAGGATTCCAAATAACCCGTGTGCTAATACCCACCGAAAGTGCAAAAAATCATGAATTTGGGTTTCTGGCTCATAAATGCAAAATGAAGCGAGTTCAACAATAACGAAGTCATGGGTATTCATCACCAGCCTGTTTGTGATGGACATGTCGATTTTTAGGGCATTCACACTCCGACGACAGGATTCCAAATAACCCGTGTGCTAATACCCACCGAAAGTGCAAAAAATCATGAATTTGGGTTTGTGGCTCATAAATGCAAAATGAAGCGAGTTCAACAATAACGAAGTCATGGGTATTCATCACCAGCCTGTTTGTGATGGACATGTCGATTTTTAGGGCATTCACACTCCGACGACAGGATTCCAAATAACTCGTGTGCTAATACCCACCGAAAGTGCAAAAAATCATGAATTTGGGTTTGTGGCTCATAAATGCAAAATGAAGCGAGTTCAACAATAACGAAGTCATGGGTATTCATCACCAGCCTGTTTGTGATGGACATGTCGATTTTTAGGGCATTCAAACTCCGACGACAGGATTCCAAATAACTCGTGTGCTAATACCCACCGAAAGTGCAAAAAATCATGAATTTGGGTTTGTGGCTCATAAATGCAAAATGAAGCGAGTTCAACAATAACGAAGTCATGGGTATTCATCACCAGCCTGTTTGTGATGGACATGTCGATTTTTAGGGCATTCACACTCCGACGACAGGATTCCAAATAACTCGTGTGCTAATACCCACCGAAAGTGCAAAAAATCATGAATTTGGGTTTCTGGCTCATAAATGCAAAATGAAGCGAGTTCAACAATAACGAAGTCATGGGTATTCATCACCAGCCTGTTTGTGATGGACATGTCGATTTTTAGGGCATTCACACTCCGACGACAGGATTCCAAATAACTCGTGTGCTAATACCCACCGAAAGTGCAAAAAATCATGAATTTGGGTTTGTGGCTCATAAATGCACAATGAAGCGAGTTCAACAATAACGAAGTCATGGGTATTCATCACCAGCCTGTTTGTGATGGACATGTCGATTTTTAGGGCATTCACACTCCGACGACAGGATTCCCAATAACCCGTGTGCTAATACCCACCGAAAGTGCAAAAAATCATGAATTTGGGTTTGTGGCTCATAAATGCAAAATGAAGCGAGTTCAACAATAACGAAGTCATGGGTATTCATCACCAGCCTGTTTGTGATGGACATGTCGATTTTTAGGGCATTCACACTCCGACGACAGGATTCCAAATAACTCGTGTGCTAATACCCACCGAAAGTGCAAAAAATCATGAATTTGGGTTTGTGGCTCATAAATGCAAAATGAAGCGAGTTCAACAATAACGAAGTCATGGGTATTCATCACCAGCCTGTTTGTGATGGACATGTTCGATTTTTAGGGCATTCAAACTCCGACGACAGGATTCCAAATAACTCGTGTGCTAATACCCACCGAAAGTGCAAAAAATCATGAATTTGGGTTTGTGGCTCATAAATGCAAAATGAAGCGAGTTCAACAATAACGAAGTCATGGGTATTCATCACCAGCCTGTTTGTGATGGACATGTCGATTTTTAGGGCATTCACACTCCGACGACAGGATTCCAAATAACTCGTGTGCTAATACCCACCGAAAGTGCAAAAAATCATGAATTTGGGTTTGTGGCTCATAAATGCAAAATGAAGCGAGTTCAACAATAACGAAGTCATGGGTATTCATCACCAGCCTGTTTGTGATGGACATGTCGATTTTTAGGGCATTCACACTCCGACGACAGGATTCCAAATAACTCGTGTGCTAATACCCACCGAAAGTGCAAAAAATCATGAATTTGGGTTTCTGGCTCATAAATGCAAAATGAAGCGAGTTCAACAATAACGAAGTCATGGGTATTCATCACCAGCCTGTTTGTGATGGACATGTCGATTTTTAGGGCATTCACACTCCGACGACAGGATTCCAATAACTCGTGTGCTAATACCCACCGAAAGTGCAAAAAATCATGAATTTGGGTTTGTGGCTCATAAATGCACAATGAAGCGAGTTCAACAATAACGAAGTCATGGGTATTCATCACCAGCCTGTTTGTGATGGACATGTCAATTTTTAGGGCATTCACACTCCGACGACAGGATTCCAAATAACTCGTGTGCTAATACCCACCGAAAGTGCAAAAAATCATGAATTTGGGTTTGTGGCTCATAAATGCAAATGAAGCGAGTTCAACAATAACGAAGTCATGGGTATTCATCACCAGCCTGTTTGTGATGGACATGTCGATTTTTAGGGCATTCACACTCCGACGACAGGATTCCAAATAACTCGTGTGCTAATACCCACCGAAAGTGCAAAAAATCATGAATTTGGGTTTGTGGCTCATAAATGCAAAATGAAGCGAGTTCAACAATAACGAAGTCATGGGTATTCATCACCAGCCTGTTTGTGATGGACATGTCAATTTTTAGGGCATTCAAACTCCGACGACAGGATTCCAAATAACTCGTGTGCTAATACCCACCGAAAGTGCAAAAAATCATGAATTTGGGTTTGTGGCTCATAAATGCAATATGAAGCGAGTTCAACAATAACGAAGTCATGGGTATTCATCACCAGCCTGTTTGTGATGGACATGTCGATTTTTAGGGCATTCACACTCCGACGACAGGATTCCAAATAACCCGTGTGCTAATACCCACCGAAAGTGCAAAAAATCATGAATTTGGGTTTGTGGCTCATAAATGCAAATGAAGCGAGTTCAACAATAACGAAGTCATGGGTATTCATCACCAGCCTGTTTGTGATGGACATGTCGATTTTTAGGGCATTCACACTCCGACGACAGGATTCCAAATAACTCGTGTGCTAATACCCACCGAAAGTGCAAAAAATCATGAATTTGGGTTTGTGGCTCATAAATGCAAAATGAAGCGAGTTCAACAATAACGAAGTCATGGGTATTCATCACCAGCCTGTTTGTGATGGACATGTCGATTTTTAGGGCATTCACACTCCGACGACAGGATTCCAATAACCCGTGTGCTAATACCCACCGAAAGTGCAAAAAATCATGAATTTGGGTTTGTGGCTCATAAATGCAAAATGAAGCGAGTTCAACAATAACGAAGTCATGGGTATTCATCACCAGCCTGTTTGTGATGGACATGTCAATTTTTAGGGCATTCAAACTCCGACGACAGGATTCCAAATAACTCGTGTGCTAATACCCACCGAAAGTGCAAAAAATCATGAATTTGGGTTTGTGGCTCATAAATGCAATATGAAGCGAGTTCAACAATAACGAAGTCATGGGTATTCATCCCAAGCCTGTTTGTGATGGACATGTTGATTTTTAGGGCATTCACACTCCGACGACAGGATTCCCAATAACCCGTGTGCTAATACCCTACCGAAAGTGCAAAAAATCATGAATTTGGGTTTGTGGCTCATAAATGCACAATGAAGCGAGTTCAACAATAACGAAGTCATGGGTATTCATCACCAGCCTGTTTGTGATGGACATGTCAATTTTTAGGGCATTCACACTCCGACGACAGGATTCCAAATAACTCGTGTGCTAATACCCACCGAAAGTGCAAAAAATCATGAATTTGGGTTTGTGGCTCATAAATGCAATATGAAGCGAGTTCAACAATAACGAAGTCATGGGTATTCATCACCAGCCTGTTTGTGATGGACATGTCGATTTTTAGGGCATTCACACTCCGACGACAGGATTCCAAATAACTCCGTGTGCTAATACCCACCGAAAGTGCAAAAAATCATGAATTTGGGTTTCTGGCTCATAAATGCAAAATGAAGCGAGTTCAACAATAACGAAGTCATGGGTATTCATCACCAGCCTGTTTGTGATGGACATGTCAGATTTTTAGGGCATTCACACTCCGACGACAGGATTCCAAATAACTCGTGTGCTAATACCCACCGAAAGTGCAAAAAATCATGAATTTGGGTTTCTGGCTCATAAATGCAAAATGAAGCGAGTTCAACAATAACGAAGTCATGGGTATTCATCACCAGCCTGTTTGTGATGGACATGTCGATTTTTAGGGCATTCAACTCCGACGACAGGATTCCAAATAACTCGTGTGCTAATACCCTCCGAAAGTGCAAAAAATCATGAATTTGGGTTTGTGGCTCATAAATGCAAAATGAAGCGAGTTCAACAATAACGAAGTCATGGGTATTCATCACCAGCCTGTTTGTGATGGACATGTCGATTTTTAGGGCATTCACACTCCGACGACAGGATTCCAAATAACTCGTGTGCTAATACCCACCGAAAGTGCAAAAAATCATGAATTTGGGTTTTTGGCTCATAAATGCAAAATGAAGCGAGTTCAACAATAACGAAGTCATGGGTATTCATCACCAGCCTGTTTGTGATGGACATGTCGATTTTTAGGGCATTCACTACTCCGACGACAGGATTCCAAATAACCCGTGTGCTAATACCCACCGAAAGTGCAAAAAATCATGAATTTGGGTTTCTGGCTCATAAATGCAAAATGAAGCGAGTTCAACAATAACGAAGTCATGGGTATTCATCACCAGCCTGTTTGTGATGGACATGTCGATTTTTAGGGCATTCACACTCCGACGACAGGATTCCCAATAACCCGTGTGCTAATACCCACCGAAAGTGCAAAAAATCATGAATTTGGGTTTGTGGCTCATAAATGCAAAATGAAGCGAGTTCAACAATAACGAAGTCATGGGTATTCATCACCAGCCTGTTTGTGATGGACATGTCAATTTTTAGGGCATTCACACTCCGACGACAGGATTCCAAATAACTCGTGTGCTAATACCCACCGAAAGTGCAAAAAATCATGAATTTGGGTTTGTGGCTCATAAATGCAAAATGAAGCGAGTTCAACAATAACGAAGTCATGGGTATTCATCACCAGCCTGTTTGTGATGGACATGTCGATTTTTAGGGCATTCAAACTCCGACGACAGGATTCCAAATAACTCGTGTGCTAATACCCACCGAAAGTGCAAAAAATCATGAATTTGGGTTTGTGGCTCATAAATGCAATATGAAGCGAGTTCAACAATAACGAAGTCATGGGTATTCATCACCAGCCTGTTTGTGATGGACATGTCGATTTTTAGGGCAGGCATTCGCACTCCAACGACAGGATTCCAATAACCCGTGTGCTAATACCCACCGAAAGTGCAAAAAATCATGAATTTGGGTTTGTGGCTCATAAATGCAAAATGAAGCGAGTTCAACAATAACGAAGTCATGGGTATTCATCACCAGCCTGTTTGTGATGGACATGTCGATTTTTAGGGCATTCACACTCCGACGACAGGATTCCAAATAACTCGTGTGCTAATACCCACCGAAAGTGCAAAAAATCATGAATTTGGGTTTGTGGCTCATAAATGCAATATGAAGCGAGTTCAACAATAACGAAGTTATGGGTATTCATCACCAGCCTGTTTGTGATGGACATGTCGATTTTTAGGGCATTCACACTCCGACGACAGGATTCCCAATAACTCGTGTGCTAATACCCACCGAAAGTGCAAAAAATCATGAATTTGGGTTTCTGGCTCATAAATGCAAAATGAAGCGAGTTCAACAATAACGAAGTCATGGGTATTCATCACCAGCCTGTTTGTGATGGACACGTCGATTATTAGGGCATTCACACTCCGACGACAGGATTCCAAATAACTCGTGTGCTAATACCCACCGAAAGTGCAAAAAATCAAGAATTTGGGTTTGTGGCTCATAAATGCAAATGAAGCGAGTTCAACAATAACGAAGTCATGGGTATTCATCACCAGCCTGTTTGTGATGGACATGTCAATTTTTAGGGCATTCAAACTCCGACGACAGGATTCCAAATAACTCGTGTGCTAATACCCACCGAAACTGCAAAAAATCATGAATTTGGGTTTCTGGCTCATAAATGCAATATGAAGCGAGTTCAACAATAACGAAGTCATGGGTATTCATCACCAGCCTGTTTGTGATGGACATGTTGATTTTTAGGGCATTCAAACTCCGACGACAGGATTCCAAATAACCCGTGTGCTAATACCCACCGAAAGTGCAAAAAATCATGAATTTGGGTTTGTGGCTCATAAATGCAAAATGAAGCGAGTTCAACAATAACGAAGTCATGGGTATTCATCACCAGCCTGTTTGTGATGGACATGTCAATTTTTAGGGCATTCACACTCCGACGACAGGATTCCAAATAACTCGTGTGCTAATACCCACCGAAAGTGCAAAAAATCATGAATTTGGGTTTGTGGCTCATAAATGCAAATGAAGCGAGTTCAACAATAACGAAGTCATGGGTATTCATCACCAGCCTGTTTGTGATGGACATGTCAATTTTTAGGGCATTCAAACTCCGACGACAGGATTCCAAATAACTCGTGTGCTAATACCCACCGAAAGTGCAAAAAATCATGAATTTGGGTTTGTGGCTCATAAATGCAATATGAAGCGAGTTCAACAATAACGAAGTCATGGGTATTCATCACCAGCCTGTTTGTGATGGACATGTCGATTTTTAGGGCATTCACACTCCGACGACAGGATTCCAAATAACTCGTGTGCTAATACCCACCGAAAGTGCAAAAAATCATGAATTTGGGTTTGTGGCTCATAAATGCACAATGAAGCGAGTTCAACAATAACGAAGTCATGGGTATTCATCACCAGCCTGTTTGTGATGGACATGTCAATTTTTAGGGCATTCACACTCCGACGACAGGATTCCAAATAACTCGTGTGCTAATACCCACCGAAAGTGCAAAAAATCATGAATTTGGGTTTGTGGCTCATAAATGCAAAATGAAGCGAGTTCAACAATAACGAAGTCATGGGTATTCATCACCAGCCTGTTTGTGATGGACATGTCAATTTTTAGGGCATTCACACTCCGACGACAGGATTCCAAATAACTCGTGTGCTAATACCCACCGAAAGTGCAAAAAATCATGAGTTTGAGTTTGTGGCTCATAAATGCAAATGAAGCGAGTTCAACAATAACGAAGTCATGGGTATTCATCACCAGCCTGTTTGTGATGGACATGTCGATTTTTAGGGCATTCACACTCCGACGACAGGATTCCAAATAACCCGTGTGCTAATACCCACCGAAAGTGCAAAAAATCATGAATTTGGGTTTGTGGCTCATAAATGCAAAATGAAGCGAGTTCAACAATAACGAAGTCATGGGTATTCATCACCAGCCTGTTTGTGATGGACATGTCAATTTTTAGGGCATTCAAACTCCGACGACAGGATTCCAAATAACTCGTGTGCTAATACCCACCGAAAGTGCAAAAAATCATGAATTTGGGTTTGTGGCTCATAAATGCAATATGAAGCGAGTTCAACAATAACGAAGTCATGGGTATTCATCACCAACTTGTTAGTGATGACATGTCGATTTTTAGGGCATTCACACTCCGACGACAGGATTCCAAATAACTCGTGTGCTAATACCCACCGAAAGTGCAAAAAATCATGAATTTGGGTTTGTGGCTCATAAATGCAAAATGAAGCGAGTTCAACAATAACGAAGTCATGGGTATTCATCACCAGCCTGTTTGTGATGGACATGTCAATTTTTAGGGCATTCAAACTCCGACGACAGGATTCCAAATAACTCGTGTGCTAATACCCACCGAAAGTGCAAAAAATCATGAATTTGGGTTTGTGGCTCATAAATGCAAAATGAAGCGAGTTCAACAATAACGAAGTCATGGGTATTCATCACCAGCCTGTTTGTGATGGACATGTCGATTTTTAGGGCATTCACACTCCGACGACAGGATTCCAAATAACTCGTGTGCTAATACCCACCGAAAGTGCAAAAAATCATGAATTTGGGTTTCTGGCTCATAAATGCAAAATGAAGCGAGTTCAACAATAACGAAGTCATGGGTATTCATCACCAGCCTGTTTGTGATGGACATGCAGATTTTTAGGGCATTCGCACTCCGACGACAGGATTCCAAATAACCCGTGTGCTAATACCCACCGAAAGTGCAAAAAATCATGAATTTGGGTTTGTGGCTCATAAATGCAAAATGAAGCGAGTTCAACAATAACGAAGTCATGGGTATTCATCACCAGCCTGTTTGTGATGGACATGTCAATTTTTAGGGCATTCACACTCCGACGACAGGATTCCAAATAACTCGTGTGCTAATACCCACCGAAAGTGCAAAAAATCATGAATTTGGGTTTCTGGCTCATAAATGCAAAATGAAGCGAGTTCAACAATAACGAAGTCATGGGTATTCATCCCCAGCCTGTTTGTGATGGACATGTTGATTTTTAGGGCATTCACACTCCGACGACAGGATTCCAAATAACTCGTGTGCTAATACCCACCGAAAGTGCAAAAAATCATGAATTTGGGTTTGTGGCTCATAAATGCACAATGAAGCGAGTTCAACAATAACGAAGTCATGGGTATTCATCACCAGCCTGTTTGTGATGGACATGTGGATTTTTAGGGCATTCACACTCCGACGACAGGATTCCCAATAACCCGTGTGCTAATACCCACCGAAAGTGCAAAAAATCATGAATTTGGGTTTTTGGCTCATAAATGCAAAATGAAGCGAGTTCAACAATAACGAAGTCATGGGTATTCATCACCAGCCTGTTTGTGATGGACATGTCGATTTTTAGGGCATTCACACTCCGACGACAGGATTCCAAATAACTCGTGTGCTAATACCCACCGAAAGTGCAAAAAATCATGAATTTGGGTTTCTGGCTCATAAATGCAAAATGAAGCGAGTTCAACAATAACGAAGTCATGGGTATTCATCACCAGCCTGTTTTTGATGGACATGCAGATTTTTAGGGCATTCACACTCCGACGACAGGATTCCTAATAACCCGTGTGCTAATACCCACCGAAAGTGCAAAAAATCATGAATTTGGGTTTGTGGCTCATAAATGCAAAATGAAGCGAGTTCAACAATAACGAAGTCATGGGTATTCATCACCAGCCTGTTTGTGATGGACATGTCAATTTTTAGGGCATTCACACTCCGACGACAGGATTCCAAATAACTCGTGTGCTAATACCCACCGAAAGTGCAAAAAATCATGAATTTGGGTTTGTGGCTCATAAATGCAAAATGAAGCGAGTTCAACAATAACGAAGTCATGGGTATTCATCACCAGCCTGTTTGTGATGGACATGTTGATTTTTAGGGCATTCACACTCCGACGACAGGATTCCTAATAACCCGTGTGCTAATACCCACCGAAAGTGCAAAAAATCATGAATTTGGGTTTGTGGCTCATAAATGCAAAATGAAGCGAGTTCAACAATAACGAAGTCATGGGTATTCATCACCAGCCTGTTTGTGATGGACATGTCGATTTTTAGGGCATTCACACTCCGACGACAGGATTCCAAATAACCCGTGTGCTAATACCCACCGAAAGTGCAAAAAATCATGAATTTGGGTTTGTGGCTCATAAATGCAAAATGAAGCGAGTTCAACAATAACGAAGTCATGGGTATTCATCATCAGCCTGTTTGTGATGGACATGTCGATTTTTAGGGCATTCACACTCCGACGACAGGATTCCAAATAACCCGTGTGCTAATACCCACCGAAAGTGCAAAAAATCATGAATTTGGGTTTCTGGCTCATAAATGCAAAATGAAGCGAGTTCAACAATAACGAAGTCATGGGTATTCATCACCAGCCTGTTTGTGATGGACATGTCAATTTTTAGGGCATTCACACTCCGACGACAGGATTCCAAATAACTCGTGTGCTAATACCCACCGAAAGTGCAAAAAATCATGAATTTGGGTTTGTGGCTCATAAATGCACAATGAAGCGAGTTCAACAATAACGAAGTCATGGGTATTCATCACCAGCCTGTTTGTGATGAACATGTCAATTTTTAGGGCATTCACACTCCGACGACAGGATTCCAAATAACTCGTGTGCTAATACCCACTGAAAGTGCAAAAAATCATGAGTTTGAGTTTGTGGCTCATAAATGCAATATGAAGCGAGTTCAACAATAACGAAGTCATGGGTATTCATCACCAGCCTGTTTGTGATGGACATGTCGATTTTTAGGGCATTCACACTCCGACGACAGGATTCCAAATAACCCGTGTGCTAATACCCACCGAAAGTGCAAAAAATCATGAATTTGGGTTTGTGGCTCATAAATGCAAAATGAAGCGAGTTCAACAATAACGAAGTCATGGGTATTCATCACCAGCCTGTTTGTGATGGACATGTCAATTTTTAGGGCATTCACACTCCGACGACAGGATTCCAAATAACTCGTGTGCTAATACCCACCGAAAGTGCAAAAAATCATGAATTTGGGTTTGTGGCTCATAAATGCACAATGAAGCGAGTTCAACAATAACGAAGTCATGGGTATTCATCACCAGCCTGTTTGTGATGGACATGTCAATTTTTAGGGCATTCACACTCCGACGACAGGATTCCAAATAACTCGTGTGCTAATACCCACCGAAAGTGCAAAAAATCATGAATTTGGGTTTGTGGCTCATAAATGCAATATGAAGCGAGTTCAACAATAACGAAGTCATGGGTATTCATCACCAGCCTGTTTGTGATGGACATGTCGATTTTTAGGGCATTCACACTCCGACGACAGGATTCCAATAACCCGTGTGCTAATACCCACCGAAAGTGCAAAAAATCATGAATTTGGGTTTGTGGCTCATAAATGCAAAATGAAGCGAGTTCAACAATAACGAAGTCATGGGTATTCATCACCAGCCTGTTTGTGATGGACATGTCAATTTTTAGGGCATTCAAACTCCGACGACAGGATTCCAAATAACCCGTGTGCTAATACCCACCGAAAGTGCAAAAAATCACGAATTTGGGTTTGTGGCTCATAAATGCAAAATGAAGCGAGTTCAACAATAACGAAGTCATGGGTATTCATCACCAGCCTGTTTGTGATGGACATGTCGATTTTTAGGGCATTCACACTCCGACGACAGGATTCCAAATAACTCGTGTGCTAATACCCACCGAAAGTGCAAAAAATCATGAATTTGGGTTTGTGGCTCATAAATGCACAATGAAGCGAGTTCAACAATAACGAAGTCATGGGTATTCATCACCAGCCTGTTTGTGATGGACATGTCAATTTTTAGGGCATTCACACTCCGACGACAGGATTCCAAATAACTCGTGTGCTAATACCCACTGAAAGTGCAAAAAATCATGAATTTGGGTTTGTGGCTCATAAATGCAAAATGAAGCGAGTTCAACAATAACGAAGTCATGGGTATTCATCACCAGCCTGTTTGTGATGGACATGTCGATTTTTAGGGCATTCACACTCCGACGACAGGATTCCAAATAACCCGTGTGCTAATACCCACCGAAAGTGCAAAAAATCATGAATTTGGGTTTGTGGCTCATAAATGCAAAATGAAGCGAGTTCAACAATAACGAAGTCATGGGTATTCATCACCAGCCTGTTTGTGATGGACATGTCAATTTTTAGGGCATTCAAACTCCGACGACAGGATTCCAAATAACTCGTGTGCTAATACCCACCGAAAGTGCAAAAAATCATGAATTTGGGTTTGTGGCTCATAAATGCAATATGAAGCGAGTTCAACAATAACGAAGTCATGGGTATTCATCACCAGCCTGTTTGTGATGGACATGTCGATTTTTAGGGCATTCACACTCCGACGACAGGATTCCAAATAACCCGTGTGCTAATACCCACCGAAAGTGCAAAAAATCATGAATTTGGGTTTCTGGCTCATAAATGCAAAATGAAGCGAGTTCAACAATAACGAAGTCATGGGTATTCATCACCAGCCTGTTTGTGATGGACATGTAGATTTTTAGGGCATTCACACTCCGACGACAGGATTCCAAATAACCCGTGTGCTAATACCCACCGAAAGTGCAAAAAATCATGAATTTGGGTTTGTGGCTCATAAATGCAAAATGAAGCGAGTTCAACAATAACGAAGTCATGGGTATTCATCACCAGCCTGTTTGTGATGGACATGTCAATTTTTAGGGCATTCGCACTCCGACGACAGGATTCCAAATAACTCGTATGCTAATACCCACCGAAACTGCAAAAAATCATGAATTTGGGTTTCTGGCTCATAAATGCAAAATGAAGCGAGTTCAACAATAACGAAGTCATGGGTATTCATCACCAGCCTGTTTGTGATGGACATGTCGATTTTTAGGGCATTCACACTCCGACGACAGGATTCCAAATAACCTCGTGTGCTAATACCCACCGAAAGTGCAAAAAATCATGAATTTGGGTTTGTGGCTCATAAATGCAAATGAAGCGAGTTCAACAATAACGAAGTCATGGGTATTCATCACCAGCCTGTTTGTGATGGACATGTCAATTTTTAGGGCATTCGCACTCCGACGACAGGATTCCAAATAACTCGTGTGCTAATACCCACCGAAAGTGCAAAAAATCATGAATTTGGGTTTTTGGCTCATAAATGCAAAATGAAGCGAGTTCAACAATAACGAAGTCATGGGTATTCATCCCCAGCCTGTTTGTGATGGACATGTTGATTTTTAGGGCATTCACACTCCGACGACAGGATTCCAAATAACTCGTGTGCTAATACCCACCGAAAGTGCAAAAAATCATGAATTTGGGTTTCTGGCTCATAAATGCAAAATGAAGCGAGTTCAACAATAACGAAGTCATGGGTATTCATCACCAGCCTGTTTGTGATGGACATGTAGATTTTTAGGGCATTCACACTCCGACGACAGGATTCTAATAACCCGTGTGCTAATACCCACCGAAAGTGCAAAAAATCATGAATTTGGGTTTGTGGCTCATAAATGCAAAATGAAGCGAGTTCAACAATAACGAAGTCATGGGTATTCATCACCAGCCTGTTTGTGATGGACATGTCAATTTTTAGGGCATTCACACTCCGACGACAGGATTCCAAATAACTCGTGTGCTAATACCCACCGAAAGTGCAAAAAATCATGAGTTTGGGTTTGTGGCTCATAAATGCAAATGAAGCGAGTTCAACAATAACGAAGTCATGGGTATTCATCACCAGCCTGTTTGTGATGGACATGTCGATTTTTAGGGCATTCACACTCCGACGACAGGATTCCAAATAACTCGTGTGCTAATACCCACCGAAAGTGCAAAAAATCATGAATTTGGGTTTGTGGCTCATAAATGCAAAATGAAGCGAGTTCAACAATAACGAAGTCATGGGTATTCATCATCAGCCTGTTTGTGATGGACATGTCGATTTTTAGGACATTCACACTCCGACGACAGGATTCCAAATAACCCGTGTGCTAATACCCACCGAAAGTGCAAAAAATCATGAATTTGGGTTTGTGGCTCATAAATGCAAAATGAAGCGAGTTCAACAATAACGAAGTCATGGGTATTCATCACCAGCCTGTTTGTGATGGACATGTCGATTTTTAGGGCATTCACACTCCGACGACAGGATTCCAAATAACCCGTGTGCTAATACCCACCGAAAGTGCAAAAAATCATGAATTTGGGTTTCTGGCTCATAAATGCAAAATGAAGCGAGTTCAACAATAACGAAGTCATGGGTATTCATCACCAGCCTGTTTGTGATGGACATGTCGATTTTTAGGGCATTCACACTCCGACGACAGGATTCCAAATAACCCGTGTGCTAATACCCACCGAAAGTGCAAAAAATCATGAATTTGGGTTTCTGGCTCATAAATGCAAAATGAAGCGAGTTCAACAATAACGAAGTCATGGGTATTCATCACCAGCCTGTTTGTGATGGACATGTCAATTTTTAGGGCATTCACACTCCGACGACAGGATTCCAAATAACTCGTGTGCTAATACCCACCGAAAGTGCAAAAAATCATGAATTTGGGTTTCTGGCTCATAAATGCAAAATGAAGCGAGTTCAACAATAACGAAGTCATGGGTATTCATCACCAGCCTGTTTGTGATGGACATGTCGATTTTTAGGGCATTCACACTCCGACGACAGGATTCCAAATAACTCGTGTGCTAATACCCACCGAAAGTGCAAAAAATCATGAATTTGGGTTTGTGGCTCATAAATGCAAAATGAAGCGAGTTCAACAATAACGAAGTCATGGGTATTCATCACCAGCCTGTTTGTGATGGACATGTCAATTTTTAGGGCATTCACACTCCGACGACAGGATTCCAAATAACTCGTGTGCTAATACCCACCGAAAGTGCAAAAAATCATGAATTTGGGTTTCTGGCTCATAAATGCAAAATGAAGCGAGTTCAACAATAACGAAGTCATGGGTATTCATCACCAGCCTGTTTGTGATGGACATGTCAATTTTTAGGGCATTCACACTCCGACGACAGGATTCCAAATAACTCGTGTGCTAATACCCACCGAAAGTGCAAAAAATCATGAATTTGGGTTTCTGGCTCATAAATGCAAAATGAAGCGAGTTCAACAATAACGAAGTCATGGGTATTCATCACCAGCCTGTTTGTGATGGACATGTCGATTTTTAGGGCATTCACACTCCGACGACAGGATTCCAAATAACCCGTGTGCTAATACCCACCGAAAGTGCAAAAAATCATGAATTTGGGTTTCTGGCTCATAAATGCAAAATGAAGCGAGTTCAACAATAACGAAGTCATGGGTATTCATCACCAGCCTGTTTGTGATGGACATGTCGATTTTTAGGGCATTCACACTCCGACGACAGGATTCCAAATAACTCGTGTGCTAATACCCACCGAAAGTGCAAAAAATCATGAATTTGGGTTTCTGGCTCATAAATGCAAAATGAAGCGAGTTCAACAATAACGAAGTCATGGGTATTCATCACCAGCCTGTTTGTGATGGACATGTCGATTTTTAGGGCATTCACACTCCGACGACAGGATTCCAAATAACTCGTGTGCTAATACCCACCGAAAGTGCAAAAAATCATGAATTTGGGTTTGTGGCTCATAAATGCAAAATGAAGCGAGTTCAACAATAACGAAGTCATGGGTATTCATCACCAGCCTGTTTGTGATGGACATGTCAATTTTTAGGGCATTCACACTCCGACGACAGGATTCCAAATAACTCGTGTGCTAATACCCACCGAAAGTGCAAAAAATCATGAATTTGGGTTTCTGGCTCATAAATGCAAAATGAAGCGAGTTCAACAATAACGAAGTCATGGGTATTCATCACCAGCCTGTTTGTGATGGACATGTCGATTTTTAGGGCATTCACACTCCGACGACAGGATTCCAAATAACCCGTGTGCTAATACCCACCGAAAGTGCAAAAAATCATGAATTTGGGTTTCTGGCTCATAAATGCAAAATGAAGCGAGTTCAACAATAACGAAGTCATGGGTATTCATCACCAGCCTGTTTGTGATGGACATGTCGATTTTTAGGGCATTCACACTCCGACGACAGGATTCCAATAACTCGTGTGCTAATACCCACCGAAAGTGCAAAAAATCATGAATTTGGGTTTGTGGCTCATAAATGCAAAATGAAGCGAGTTCAACAATAACGAAGTCATGGGTATTCATCACCAGCCTGTTTGTGATGGACATGTCGATTTTTAGGGCATTCACACTCCGACGACAGGATTCCAAATAACTCGTGTGCTAATACCCACCGAAAGTGCAAAAAATCATGAATTTGGGTTTCTGGCTCATAAATGCAAAATGAAGCGAGTTCAACAATAACGAAGTCATGGGTATTCATCACTAGCCTGTTTGTGATGGACATGTCAATTTTTAGGGCATTCGCACTCCGACGACAGGATTCCAAATAACTCGTATGCTAATACCCACCGAAACTGCAACAAATCATGAATTTGGGTTTCTGGCTCAGAAATGCAAAATGAAGCGAGTTCAACAATAACGAAGTCATAGGTATTCATCCCCAGCCTGTTTGTGATGGACATGTTGATTTTTAGGGCATTCACACTCCGACGACAGGATTCCAAATAACCCGTGTGCTAATACCCACCGAAAGTGCAAAAAATCATGAATTTGGGTTTCTGGCTCATAAATGCAAAATGAAGCGAGTTCAACAATAACGAAGTCATGGGTATTCATCACCAGCCTGTTTGTGATGGACATGTCAATTTTTAGGGCATTCGCACTCCGACGACAGGATTCCAAATAACTCGTGTGCTAATACCCACCGAAAGTGCAAAAAATCATGAATTTGGGTTTCTGGCTCATAAATGCAAAATGAAGCGAGTTCAACAATAACGAAGTCATGGGTATTCATCACCAGCCTGTTTGTGATGGACATGTCGATTTTTAGGGCATTCACACTCCGACGACAGGATTCCAAATAACCCGTGTGCTAATACCCACCGAAAGTGCAAAAAATCATGAATTTGGGTTTCTGGCTCATAAATGCAAAATGAAGCGAGTTCAACAATAACGAAGTCATGGGTATTCATCACCAGCCTGTTTGTGATGGACATGTCAATTTTTAGGGCATTCACACTCCGACGACAGGATTCCAAATAACTCGTGTGCTAATACCCACCGAAAGTGCAAAAAATCATGAATTTGGGTTTGTGGCTCATAAATGCAAAATGAAGCGAGTTCAACAATAACGAAGTCATGGGTATTCATCACCAGCCTGTTTGTGATGGACATGTCGATTTTTAGGGCATTCACACTCCGACGACAGGATTCCAAATAACCCGTGTGCTAATACCCACCGAAAGTGCAAAAAATCATGAATTTGGGTTTCTGGCTCATAAATGCAAAATGAAGCGAGTTCAACAATAACGAAGTCATGGGTATTCATCACCAGCCTGTTTGTGATGGACATGTCGATTTTTAGGACATTCACACTCTGACGACAGGATTCCAAATAACTCGTGTGCTAATACCCACCGAAAGTGCAAAAAATCATGAATTTGGGTTTCTGGCTCATAAATGCAAAATGAAGCGAGTTCAACAATAACGAAGTCATGGGTATTCATCACCAGCCTGTTTGTGATGGACATGTCAATTTTTAGGGCATTCACACTCCGACGACAGGATTCCAAATAACTCGTGTGCTAATACCCACCGAAAGTGCAAAAAATCATGAATTTGGGTTTCTGGCTCATAAATGCAAATGAAGCGAGTTCAACAATAACGAAGTCATGGGTATTCATCACCAGCCTGTTTGTGATGGACATGTCAATTTTTAGGGCATTCACACTCCGACGACAGGATTCCAAATAACCCGTGTGCTAATACCCACCGAAAGTGCAAAAAATCATGAATTTGGGTTTCTGGCTCATAAATGCAAAATGAAGCGAGTTCAACAATAACGAAGTCATGGGTATTCATCACCAGCCTGTTTGTGATGGACATGTCAATTTTTAGGGCATTCACACTCCGACGACAGGATTCCAAATAACTCGTGTGCTAATACCCACCGAAAGTGCAAAAAATCATGAATTTGGGTTTCTGGCTCATAAATGCAAAATGAAGCGAGTTCAACAATAACGAAGTCATGGGTATTCATCACCAGCCTGTTTGTGATGGACATGTCGATTTTTAGGGCATTCACACTCCGACGACAGGATTCCAAATAACCCGTGTGCTAATACCCACCGAAAGTGCAAAAAATCATGAATTTGGGTTTCTGGCTCATAAATGCAAAATGAAGCGAGTTCAACAATAACGAAGTCATGGGTATTCATCACCAGCCTGTTTGTGATGGACATGTCGATTTTTAGGGCATTCACACTCCGACGACAGGATTCCAAATAACTCGTGTGCTAATACCCACCGAAAGTGCAAAAAATCATGAATTTGGGTTTGTGGCTCATAAATGCAAAATGAAGCGAGTTCAACAATAACGAAGTCATGGGTATTCATCACCAGCCTGTTTGTGATGGACATGTCAATTTTTAGGGCATTCACACTCCGACGACAGGATTCCAAATAACTCGTGTGCTAATACCCACCGAAAGTGCAAAAAATCATGAATTTGGGTTTCTGGCTCATAAATGCAAATGAAGCGAGTTCAACAATAACGAAGTCATGGGTATTCATCATCAGCCTGTTTGTGATTGACATGTCGATTTTTAGGACATTCACACTCCGACGACAGGATTCCAAATAACTCGTGTGCTAATACCCACCGAAAGTGCAAAAAATCATGAATTTGGGTTTGTGGCTCATAAATGCAAAATGAAGCGAGTTCAACAATAACGAAGTCATGGGTATTCATCACCAGCCTGTTTGTGATGGACATGTCGATTTTTAGGGCATTCACACTCCGACGACAGGATTCCAAATAACTCGTGTGCTAATACCCACCGAAAGTGCAAAAAATCATGAATTTGGGTTTCTGGCTCATAAATGCAAAATGAAGCGAGTTCAACAATAACGAAGTCATGGGTATTCATCACCAGCCTGTTTGTGATGGACATGTCAATTTTTAGGGCATTCACACTCCGACGACAGGATTCCAAATAACCCGTGTGCTAATACCCACCGAAAGTGCAAAAAATCATGAATTTGGGTTTCTGGCTCATAAATGCAAAATGAAGCGAGTTCAACAATAACGAAGTCATGGGTATTCATCACCAGCCTGTTTGTGATGGACATGTCAATTTTTAGGGCATTCACACTCCGACGACAGGATTCCAAATAACCCGTGTGCTAATACCCACCGAAAGTGCAAAAAATCATGAATTTGGGTTTCTGGCTCATAAATGCAAAATGAAGCGAGTTCAACAATAACGAAGTCATGGGTATTCATCACCAGCCTGTTTGTGATGGACATGTCGATTTTTAGGGCATTCACACTCCGACGACAGGATTCCAAATAACTCGTGTGCTAATACCCACCGAAAGTGCAAAAAATCATGAATTTGGGTTTGTGGCTCATAAATGCAAAATGAAGCGAGTTCAACAATAACGAAGTCATGGGTATTCATCACCAGCCTGTTTGTGATGGACATGTCAATTTTTAGGGCATTCACACTCCGACGACAGGATTCCAAATAACCCGTGTGCTAATACCCACCGAAAGTGCAAAAAATCATGAATTTGGGTTTCTGGCTCATAAATGGAAAATGAAGCGAGTTCAACAATAACGAAGTCATGGGTATTCATCACCAGCCTGTTTGTGATGGACATGTCAATTTTTAGGGCATTCACACTCCGACGACAGGATTCCAAATAACTCGTGTGCTAATACCCACCGAAAGTGCAAAAAATCATGAATTTGGGTTTCTGGCTCATAAATGCAAATGAAGCGAGTTCAACAATAACGAAGTCATGGGTATTCATCACCAGCCTGTTTGTGATGGACATGTCGATTTTTAGGGCATTCACACTCCGACGACAGGATTCCAAATAACCCGTGTGCTAATACCCACCGAAAGTGCAAAAAATCATGAATTTGGGTTTCTGGCTCATAAATGCAAAATGAAGCGAGTTCAACAATAACGAAGTCATGGGTATTCATCATCAGCCTGTTTGTGATGGACATGTCGATTTTTAGGACATTCACACTCCGACGACAGGATTCCAAATAACCCGTGTGCTAATACCCACCGAAAGTGCAAAAAATCATGAATTTGGGTTTGTGGCTCATAAATGCAAAATGAAGCGAGTTCAACAATAACGAAGTCATGGGTATTCATCACCAGCCTGTTTGTGATGGACATGTCGATTTTTAGGGCATTCACACTCCGACGACAGGATTCCAAATAACTCGTGTGCTAATACCCACCGAAAGTGCAAAAAATCATGAATTTGGGTTTGTGGCTCATAAATGCAAAATGAAGCGAGTTCAACAATAACGAAGTCATGGGTATTCATCACCAGCCTGTTTGTGATGGACATGTGGATTTTTAGGGCATTCACACTCCGACGACAGGATTCCAACTAACCCGTGTGCTAATACCCACCGAAAGTGCAAAAAATCATGAATTTGGGTTTCTGGCTCATAAATGCACAATGAAGCGAGTTCAACAATAACGAAGTCATGGGTATTCATCACCAGCCTGTTTGTGATGGACATGTCATTTTTAGGGCATTCACACTCCGACGACAGGATTCCAAATAACTCGTGTGCTAATACCCACCTGAAAGTGCAAAAAATCATGAAGTTTGAGTTTCGTGGCTCATAAATGCAAAATGAAGCGAGTTCAACAATAACGAAGTCATGGGTATTCATCGCCACCTTTCTGGCTCATAAATGCAAAATGAAGCGAGTTCACCAATAACGAAGTCATGGGTATTCATCACCAGTCACTGTTTGTGATGGAACATGTTCGATTTTTAGGGCATTCACACTCCGACGACAGGATTCCAAATAACCTCGTGTGCTAATACCCACCGAAAGTGCAAAAAATCATGAATTTGGGTTTCTGGCTCATAAATGCAACATGAAGCGAGTTCAACAATAACGAAAGTCATGGGTATTCATCACCAGCCTGTTGTGATGGAACATGTCAATTTTTAGGGCATTCACACTCCGACGACAGGATTCCAAATAACTTCGCCTCGTGTGCTAATACCCACCGAAAGTGAAAAAAATCATGAATTTGGGTTTCTGGCTCATAAATGCAAAATGAAGCGAGTTCAACAATAACGAAGTCATGGGTATTCATCACCAGCCTGTTTGTGATGGACATGTAGATTTTTAGGGCATTCTCACTCCGACGACAGGATTCCAAATAACCCGTGTGCTAATACCCACCGAAAGTGCAAAAAATCATGAATTTGGGTTTCTGGCTCATAAATGCAAACTGAAGCGAGTTCAACAATAACGAAGTCATGGTATTCATCACCAGCCTGTTTGTGATGGACATGTCAATTTTTAGGGCATTCACACTCCGACGACAGGATTCCAAATAACTCGTGTGCTAATACCCACCGAAAGTGCAAAAAATCATGAATTTGGGTTTCTGGCTCATAAATGCAAAATGAAGCGAGTTCAACAATAACGAAGTCATGGGTATTCATCACCAGCCTGTTTGTGATGGACATGTCGATTTTTAGGGCATTCACACTCCGACGACAGGATTCCAAATAACTCGTGTGCTAATACCCACCGAAAGTGCAAAAAATCATGAATTTGGGTTTCTGGCTCATAAATGCAAAATGAAGCGAGTTCAACAATAACGAAGTCATGGGTATTCATCACCAGCCTGTTTGTGATGGACATGTCAATTTTTAGGGCATTCACACTCCGACGACAGGATTCCAAATAACTCGTGTGCTAATACCCACCGAAAGTGCAAAAAATCATGAATTTGGGTTTCTGGCTCATAAATGCAAAATGAAGCGAGTTCAACAATAACGAAGTCATGGGTATTCATCACCAGCCTGTTTGTGATGGACATGTCAATTTTTAGGGCATTCACACTCCGACGACAGGATTCCAAATAACTCGTGTGCTAATACCCACCGAAAGTGCAAAAAATCATGAATTTGGGTTTGTGGCTCATAAATGCAAAATGAAGCGAGTTCAACAATAACGAAGTCATGGGTATTCATCACCAGCCTGTTTGTGATGGACATGTCGATTTTTAGGGCATTCACACTCCGACGACAGGATTCCAAATAACCCGTGTGCTAATACCCACCGAAAGTGCAAAAAATCATGAATTTGGGTTTCTGGCTCATAAATGCAAAATGAAGCGAGTTCAACAATAACGAAGTCATGGGTATTCATCACCAGCCTGTTTGTGATGGACATGTCAATTTTTAGGGCATTCACACTCCGACGACAGGATTCCAAATAACCTCGTGTGCTAATACCCACCGAAAGTGCAAAAAATCATGAATTTGGGTTTCTGGCTCATAAATGGAAAATGAAGCGAGTTCAACAATAACGAAGTCATGGGTATTCATCATCAGCCTGTTTGTGATTGACATGTCGATTTTTAGGACATTCACACTCCGACGACAGGATTCCAAATAACCCGTGTGCTAATACCCACCGAAAGTGCAAAAAATCATGAATTTGGGTTTCTGGCTCATAAATGCAAAATGAAGCGAGTTCAACAATAACGAAGTCATGGGTATTCATCACCAGCCTGTTTGTGATGGACATGTCGATTTTTAGGGCATTCACACTCCGACGACAGGATTCCAAATAACCCGTGTGCTAATACCCACCGAAAGTGCAAAAAATCATGAATTTGGGTTTCTGGCTCATAAATGCAAAATGAAGCGAGTTCAACAATAACGAAGTCATGGGTATTCATCACCAGCCTGTTTGTGATGGACATGTCGATTTTTAGGGCATTCACACTCCGACGACAGGATTCCAAATAACTCGTGTGCTAATACCCACCGAAAGTGCAAAAAATCATGAATTTGGGTTTCTGGCTCATAAATGCAAAATGAAGCGAGTTCAACAATAACGAAGTCATGGGTATTCATCACCAGCCTGTTTGTGATGGACATGTCGATTTTTAGGGCATTCACACTCCGACGACAGGATTCCAAATAACCCGTGTGCTAATACCCACCGAAAGTGCAAAAAATCATGAATTTGGGTTTCTGGCTCATAAATGCAAAATGAAGCGAGTTCAACAATAACGAAGTCATGGGTATTCATCACCAGCCTGTTTGTGATGGACATGTCGATTTTTAGGGCATTCACACTCCGACGACAGGATTCCAAATAACTCGTGTGCTAATACCCACCGAAAGTGCAAAAAATCATGAATTTGGGTTTCTGGCTCATAAATGCAAAATGAAGCGAGTTCAACAATAACGAAGTCATGGGTATTCATCACCAGCCTGTTTGTGATGGACATGTCGATTTTTAGGGCATTCACACTCCGACGACAGGATTCCAAATAACCCGTGTGCTAATACCCACCGAAAGTGCAAAAAATCATGAATTTGGGTTTCTGGCTCATAAATGCAAAATGAAGCGAGTTCAACAATAACGAAGTCATGGGTATTCATCACCAGCCTGTTTGTGATGGACATGTCAATTTTTAGGGCATTCACACTCCGACGACAGGATTCCAAATAACCCGTGTGCTAATACCCACCGAAAGTGCAAAAAATCATGAATTTGGGTTTCTGGCTCTTAAATGGAAAATGAAGCGAGTTCAACAATAACGAAGTCATGGGTATTCATCATCAGCCTGTTTGTGATGGACATGTCGATTTTTAGGACATTCACACTCCGACGACAGGATTCCAAATAACCCGTGTGCTAATACCCACCGAAAGTGCAAAAAATCATGAATTTGGGTTTCTGGCTCATAAATGCAAAATGAAGCGAGTTCAACAATAACGAAGTCATGGGTATTCATCACCAGCCTGTTTGTGATGGACATGTCAATTTTTAGGGCATTCACACTCCGACGACAGGATTCCAAATAACCCGTGTGCTAATACCCACCGAAAGTGCAAAAAATCATGAATTTGGGTTTCTGGCTCATAAATGCAAAATGAAGCGAGTTCAACAATAACGAAGTCATGGGTATTCATCACCAGCCTGTTTGTGATGGACATGTCGATTTTTAGGACATTCACACTCCGACGACAGGATTCCAAATAACCCGTGTGCTAATACCCACCGAAAGTGCAAAAAATCATGAATTTGGGTTTCTGGCTCATAAATGCAAAATGAAGCGAGTTCAACAATAACGAAGTCATGGGTATTCATCATCAGCCTGTTTGTGATGGACATGTCGATTTTTAGGGCATTCACACTCCGACGACAGGATTCCAAATAACTCGTGTGCTAATACCCACCGAAAGTGCAAAAAATCATGAATTTGGGTTTCTGGCTCATAAATGCAAAATGAAGCGAGTTCAACAATAACGAAGTCATGGGTATTCATCACCAGCCTGTTTGTGATGGACATGTCAATTTTTAGGGCATTCACACTCCGACGACAGGATTCCAAATAACTCGTGTGCTAATACCCACCGAAAGTGCAAAAAATCATGAATTTGGGTTTCTGGCTCATAAATGCAAAATGAAGCGAGTTCAACAATAACGAAGTCATGGGTATTCATCACCAGCCTGTTTGTGATGGACATGTCAATTTTTAGGGCATTCACACTCCGACGACAGGATTCCAAATAACCCGTGTGCTAATACCCACCGAAAGTGCAAAAAATCATGAATTTGGGTTTCTGGCTCATAAATGCAAAATGAAGCGAGTTCAACAATAACGAAGTCATGGGTATTCATCACCAGCCTGTTTGTGATGGACATGTCAATTTTTAGGGCATTCACACTCCGACGACAGGATTCCAAATAACCCGTGTGCTAATACCCACCGAAAGTGCAAAAAATCATGAATTTGGGTTTCTGGCTCATAAATGCAAAATGAAGCGAGTTCAACAATAACGAAGTCATGGGTATTCATCATCAGCCTGTTTGTGATGGACATGTCGATTTTTAGGACATTCACACTCCGACGACAGGATTCCAAATAACTCGTGTGCTAATACCCACCGAAAGTGCAAAAAATCATGAATTTGGGTTTCTGGCTCATAAATGCAAAATGAAGCGAGTTCAACAATAACGAAGTCATGGGTATTCATCACCAGCCTGTTTGTGATGGACATGTCGATTTTTAGGGCATTCACACTCCGACGACAGGATTCCAAATAACTCGTGTGCTAATACCCACCGAAAGTGCAAAAAATCATGAATTTGGGTTTCTGGCTCATAAATGCAAAATGAAGCGAGTTCAACAATAACGAAGTCATGGGTATTCATCACCAGCCTGTTTGTGATGGACATGTCGATTTTTAGGGCATTCACACTCCGACGACAGGATTCCAAATAACCCGTGTGCTAATACCCACCGAAAGTGCAAAAAATCATGAATTTGGGTTTCTGGCTCATAAATGCAAAATGAAGCGAGTTCAACAATAACGAAGTCATGGGTATTCATCACCAGCCTGTTTGTGATGGACATGTCGATTTTTAGGGCATTCACACTCCGACGACAGGATTCCAAATAACTCGTGTGCTAATACCCACCGAAAGTGCAAAAAATCATGAATTTGGGTTTCTGGCTCATAAATGCAAAATGAAGCGAGTTCAACAATAACGAAGTCATGGGTATTCATCACCAGCCTGTTTGTGATGGACATGTCAATTTTTAGGGCATTCACACTCCGACGACAGGATTCCAAATAACCCGTGTGCTAATACCCACCGAAAGTGCAAAAAATCATGAATTTGGGTTTCTGGCTCTTAAATGGAAAATGAAGCGAGTTCAACAATAACGAAGTCATGGGTATTCATCATCAGCCTGTTTGTGATTGACATGTCGATTTTTAGGGCATTCACACTCCGACGACAGGATTCCAAATAACTCGTGTGCTAATACCCACCGAAAGTGCAAAAAATCATGAATTTGGGTTTCTGGCTCATAAATGCAAAATGAAGCGAGTTCAACAATAACGAAGTCATGGGTATTCATCACCAGCCTGTTTGTGATGGACATGTCAATTTTTAGGGCATTCACACTCCGACGACAGGATTCCAAATAACCCGTGTGCTAATACCCACCGAAAGTGCAAAAAATCATGAATTTGGGTTTCTGGCTCATAAATGCAAAATGAAGCGAGTTCAACAATAACGAAGTCATGGGTATTCATCACCAGCCTGTTTGTGATGGACATGTCGATTTTTAGGGCATTCACACTCCGACGACAGGATTCCAAATAACCTCGTGTGCTAATACCCACCGAAAGTGCAAAAAATCATGAATTTGGGTTTCTGGCTCATAAATGCAAAATGAAGCGAGTTCAACAATAACGAAGTCATGGGTATTCATCACCAGCCTGTTTGTGATGGACATGTCGATTTTTAGGGCATTCACACTCCGACGACAGGATTCCAAATAACTCGTGTGCTAATACCCACCGAAAGTGCAAAAAATCATGAATTTGGGTTTCTGGCTCATAAATGCAAAATGAAGCGAGTTCAACAATAACGAAGTCATGGGTATTCATCACCAGCCTGTTTGTGATGGACATGTCGATTTTTAGGGCATTCACACTCCGACGACAGGATTCCAAATAACCCGTGTGCTAATACCCACCGAAAGTGCAAAAAATCATGAATTTGGGTTTCTGGCTCATAAATGCAAAATGAAGCGAGTTCAACAATAACGAAGTCATGGGTATTCATCACCAGCCTGTTTGTGATGGACATGTCGATTTTTAGGGCATTCACACTCCGACGACAGGATTCCAAATAACCTCGTGTGCTAATACCCACCGAAAGTGCAAAAAATCATGAATTTGGGTTTCTGGCTCATAAATGCAAATGAAGCGAGTTCAACAATAACGAAGTCATGGGTATTCATCACCAGCCTGTTTGTGATGGACATGTCAATTTTTAGGGCATTCACACTCCGACGACAGGATTCCAAATAACCCGTGTGCTAATACCCACCGAAAGTGCAAAAAATCATGAATTTGGGTTTCTGGCTCATAAATGCAAAATGAAGCGAGTTCAACAATAACGAAGTCATGGGTATTCATCACCAGCCTGTTTGTGATGGACATGTCAATTTTTAGGGCATTCACACTCCGACGACAGGATTCCAAATAACCCGTGTGCTAATACCCACCGAAAGTGCAAAAAATCATGAATTTGGGTTTCTGGCTCATAAATGCAAAATGAAGCGAGTTCAACAATAACGAAGTCATGGGTATTCATCACCAGCCTGTTTGTGATGGACATGTCAATTTTTAGGGCATTCACACTCCGACGACAGGATTCCAAATAACTCGTGTGCTAATACCCACCGAAAGTGCAAAAAATCATGAATTTGGGTTTCTGGCTCATAAATGCAAAATGAAGCGAGTTCAACAATAACGAAGTCATGGGTATTCATCACCAGCCTGTTTGTGATGGACATGTCAATTTTTAGGGCATTCACACTCCGACGACAGGATTCCAAATAACTCGTGTGCTAATACCCACCGAAAGTGCAAAAAATCATGAATTTGGGTTTCTGGCTCATAAATGCAAAATGAAGCGAGTTCAACAATAACGAAGTCATGGGTATTCATCACCAGCCTGTTTGTGATGGACATGTCGATTTTTAGGGCATTCACACTCCGACGACAGGATTCCAAATAACCCGTGTGCTAATACCCACCGAAAGTGCAAAAAATCATGAATTTGGGTTTCTGGCTCATAAATGCAAAATGAAGCGAGTTCAACAATAACGAAGTCATGGGTATTCATCACCAGCCTGTTTGTGATGGACATGTCGATTTTTAGGGCATTCACACTCCGACGACAGGATTCCAAATAACCTCGTGTGCTAATACCCACCGAAAGTGCAAAAAATCATGAATTTGGGTTTCTGGCTCATAAATGCAAAATGAAGCGAGTTCAACAATAACGAAGTCATGGGTATTCATCACCAGCCTGTTTGTGATGGACATGTCAATTTTTAGGGCATTCACACTCCGACGACAGGATTCCAAATAACTCGTGTGCTAATACCCACCGAAAGTGCAAAAAATCATGAATTTGGGTTTCTGGCTCATAAATGCAAAATGAAGCGAGTTCAACAATAACGAAGTCATGGGTATTCATCACCAGCCTGTTTGTGATGGACATGTCGATTTTTAGGGCATTCACACTCCGACGACAGGATTCCAAATAACTCGTGTGCTAATACCCACCGAAAGTGCAAAAAATCATGAATTTGGGTTTCTGGCTCATAAATGCAAAATGAAGCGAGTTCAACAATAACGAAGTCATGGGTATTCATCACCAGCCTGTTTGTGATGGACATGTCGATTTTTAGGGCATTCACACTCCGACGACAGGATTCCAAATAACCCGTGTGCTAATACCCACCGAAAGTGCAAAAAATCATGAATTTGGGTTTCTGGCTCATAAATGCAAAATGAAGCGAGTTCAACAATAACGAAGTCATGGGTATTCATCACCAGCCTGTTTGTGATGGACATGTCGATTTTTAGGGCATTCACACTCCGACGACAGGATTCCAAATAACTCGTGTGCTAATACCCACCGAAAGTGCAAAAAATCATGAATTTGGGTTTCTGGCTCATAAATGCAAAATGAAGCGAGTTCAACAATAACGAAGTCATGGGTATTCATCACCAGCCTGTTTGTGATGGACATGTCGATTTTTAGGGCATTCACACTCCGACGACAGGATTCCAAATAACCCGTGTGCTAATACCCACCGAAAGTGCAAAAAATCATGAATTTGGGTTTCTGGCTCATAAATGCAAAATGAAGCGAGTTCAACAATAACGAAGTCATGGGTATTCATCACCAGCCTGTTTGTGATGGACATGTCGAATTTTTAGGGCATTCACACTCCGACGACAGGATTCCAAATAACTCGTGTGCTAATACCCACCGAAAGTGCAAAAAATCATGAATTTGGGTTTCTGGCTCATAAATGCAAATGAAGCGAGTTCAACAATAACGAAGTCATGGGTATTCATCACCAGCCTGTTTGTGATGGACATGTCGATTTTTAGGGCATTCACACTCCGACGACAGGATTCCAAATAACTCGTGTGCTAATACCCACCGAAAGTGCAAAAAATCATGAATTTGGGTTTCTGGCTCATAAATGCAAATGAAGCGAGTTCAACAATAACGAAGTCATGGGTATTCATCACCAGCCTGTTTGTGATGGACATGTCAATTTTTAGGGCATTCACACTCCGACGACAGGATTCCAAATAACCTCGTGTGCTAATACCCACCGAAAGTGCAAAAAATCATGAATTTGGGTTTCTGGCTCATAAATGCAAAATGAAGCGAGTTCAACAATAACGAAGTCATGGGTATTCATCACCAGCCTGTTTGTGATGGACATGTCGATTTTTAGGGCATTCACACTCCGACGACAGGATTCCAAATAACTCGTGTGCTAATACCCACCGAAAGTGCAAAAAATCATGAATTTGGGTTTCTGGCTCATAAATGCAAAATGAAGCGAGTTCAACAATAACGAAGTCATGGGTATTCATCACCAGCCTGTTTGTGATGGACATGTCGAATTTTTAGGGCATTCACACTCCGACGACAGGATTCCAAATAACTCGTGTGCTAATACCCACCGAAAGTGCAAAAAATCATGAATTTGGGTTTCTGGCTCATAAATGCAAAATGAAGCGAGTTCAACAATAACGAAGTCATGGGTATTCATCACCAGCCTGTTTGTGATGGACATGTCAATTTTTAGGGCATTCACACTCCGACGACAGGATTCCAAATAACTCGTGTGCTAATACCCACCGAAAGTGCAAAAAATCATGAATTTGGGTTTCTGGCTCATAAATGCAAAATGAAGCGAGTTCAACAATAACGAAGTCATGGGTATTCATCACCAGCCTGTTTGTGATGGACATGTCAATTTTTAGGGCATTCACACTCCGACGACAGGATTCCAAATAACTCGTGTGCTAATACCCACCGAAAGTGCAAAAAATCATGAATTTGGGTTTCTGGCTCATAAATGCAAATGAAGCGAGTTCAACAATAACGAAGTCATGGGTATTCATCACCAGCCTGTTTGTGATGGACATGTCGATTTTTAGGGCATTCACACTCCGACGACAGGATTCCAAATAACCTCGTGTGCTAATACCCACCGAAAGTGCAAAAAATCATGAATTTGGGTTTCTGGCTCATAAATGCAAAATGAAGCGAGTTCAACAATAACGAAGTCATGGGTATTCATCACCAGCCTGTTTGTGATGGACATGTCGATTTTTAGGGCATTCACACTCCGACGACAGGATTCCAAATAACCCGTGTGCTAATACCCACCGAAAGTGCAAAAAATCATGAATTTGGGTTTCTGGCTCATAAATGCAAAATGAAGCGAGTTCAACAATAACGAAGTCATGGGTATTCATCACCAGCCTGTTTGTGATGGACATGTCGATTTTTAGGGCATTCACACTCTGACGACAGGATTCCAAATAACTCGTGTGCTAATACCCACCGAAAGTGCAAAAAATCATGAATTTGGGTTTCTGGCTCATAAATGCAAAATGAAGCGAGTTCAACAATAACGAAGTCATGGGTATTCATCACCAGCCTGTTTGTGATGGACATGTCGATTTTTAGGGCATTCACACTCCGACGACAGGATTCCAAATAACTCGTGTGCTAATACCCACCGAAAGTGCAAAAAATCATGAATTTGGGTTTCTGGCTCATAAATGCAAAATGAAGCGAGTTCAACAATAACGAAGTCATGGGTATTCATCACCAGCCTGTTTGTGATGGACATGTCGATTTTTAGGGCATTCACACTCCGACGACAGGATTCCAAATAACTCGTGTGCTAATACCCACCGAAAGTGCAAAAAATCATGAATTTGGGTTTCTGGCTCATAAATGCAAATGAAGCGAGTTCAACAATAACGAAGTCATGGGTATTCATCACCAGCCTGTTTGTGATGGACATGTCAATTTTTAGGGCATTCACACTCCGACGACAGGATTCCAAATAACCCGTGTGCTAATACCCACCGAAAGTGCAAAAAATCATGAATTTGGGTTTCTGGCTCATAAATGCAAATGAAGCGAGTTCAACAATAACGAAGTCATGGGTATTCATCACCAGCCTGTTTGTGATGGACATGTCGATTTTTAGGGCATTCACACTCCGACGACAGGATTCCAAATAACCCGTGTGCTAATACCCACCGAAAGTGCAAAAAATCATGAATTTGGGTTTCTGGCTCATAAATGCAAAATGAAGCGAGTTCAACAATAACGAAGTCATGGGTATTCATCACCAGCCTGTTTGTGATGGACATGTCGATTTTTAGGGCATTCACACTCCGACGACAGGATTCCAAATAACCCGTGTGCTAATACCCACCGAAAGTGCAAAAAATCATGAATTTGGGTTTCTGGCTCATAAATGCAAATGAAGCGAGTTCAACAATAACGAAGTCATGGGTATTCATCACCAGCCTGTTTGTGATGGACATGTCGATTTTTAGGGCATTCACACTCCGACGACAGGATTCCAAATAACTCGTGTGCTAATACCCACCGAAAGTGCAAAAAATCATGAATTTGGGTTTCTGGCTCATAAATGCAAAATGAAGCGAGTTCAACAATAACGAAGTCATGGGTATTCATCACCAGCCTGTTTGTGATGGACATGTCGATTTTTAGGGCATTCACACTCCGACGACAGGATTCCAAATAACCCGTGTGCTAATACCCACCGAAAGTGCAAAAAATCATGAATTTGGGTTTCTGGCTCATAAATGCAAATGAAGCGAGTTCAACAATAACGAAGTCATGGGTATTCATCACCAGCCTGTTTGTGATGGACATGTCAATTTTTAGGGCATTCACACTCCGACGACAGGATTCCAAATAACTCGTGTGCTAATACCCACCGAAAGTGCAAAAAATCATGAATTTGGGTTTCTGGCTCATAAATGCAAAATGAAGCGAGTTCAACAATAACGAAGTCATGGGTATTCATCACCAGCCTGTTTGTGATGGACATGTCGATTTTTAGGGCATTCACACTCCGACGACAGGATTCCAAATAACTCGTGTGCTAATACCCACCGAAAGTGCAAAAAATCATGAATTTGGGTTTCTGGCTCATAAATGCAAATGAAGCGAGTTCAACAATAACGAAGTCATGGGTATTCATCACCAGCCTGTTTGTGATGGACATGTCAATTTTTAGGGCATTCACACTCCGACGACAGGATTCCAAATAACTCGTGTGCTAATACCCACCGAAACTGCAACAAATCATGAATTTGGGTTTCTGGCTCATAAATGCAAATGAAGCGAGTTCAACAATAACGAAGTCATGGGTATTCATCACCAGCCTGTTTGTGATGGACATGTCGATTTTTAGGGCATTCACACTCCGACGACAGGATTCCAAATAACCCGTGTGCTAATACCCACCGAAAGTGCAAAAAATCATGAATTTGGGTTTCTGGCTCATAAATGCAAATGAAGCGAGTTCAACAATAACGAAGTCATGGGTATTCATCACCAGCCTGTTTGTGATGGACATGTCGATTTTTAGGGCATTCACACTCCGACGACAGGATTCCAAATAACCCGTGTGCTAATACCCACCGAAAGTGCAAAAAATCATGAATTTGGGTTTCTGGCTCATAAATGCAAAATGAAGCGAGTTCAACAATAACGAAGTCATGGGTATTCATCACCAGCCTGTTTGTGATGGACATGTCGATTTTTAGGGCATTCACACTCCGACGACAGGATTCCAAATAACCCGTGTGCTAATACCCACCGAAAGTGCAAAAAATCATGAATTTGGGTTTCTGGCTCATAAATGCAAAATGAAGCGAGTTCAACAATAACGAAGTCATGGGTATTCATCACCAGCCTGTTTGTGATGGACATGTCGATTTTTAGGGCATTCACACTCCGACGACAGGATTCCAAATAACCTCGTGTGCTAATACCCACCGAAAGTGCAAAAAATCATGAATTTGGGTTTCTGGCTCATAAATGCAAATGAAGCGAGTTCAACAATAACGAAGTCATGGGTATTCATCACCAGCCTGTTTGTGATGGACATGTCAATTTTTAGGGCATTCACACTCCGACGACAGGATTCCAAATAACCCGTGTGCTAATACCCACCGAAAGTGCAAAAAATCATGAATTTGGGTTTCTGGCTCATAAATGCAAATGAAGCGAGTTCAACAATAACGAAGTCATGGGTATTCATCACCAGCCTGTTTGTGATGGACATGTCAATTTTTAGGGCATTCACACTCCGACGACAGGATTCCAAATAACTCGTGTGCTAATACCCACCGAAAGTGCAAAAAATCATGAATTTGGGTTTCTGGCTCATAAATGCAAAATGAAGCGAGTTCAACAATAACGAAGTCATGGGTATTCATCACCAGCCTGTTTGTGATGGACATGTCAATTTTTAGGGCATTCACACTCCGACGACAGGATTCCAAATAACCCGTGTGCTAATACCCACCGAAAGTGCAAAAAATCATGAATTTGGGTTTCTGGCTCATAAATGCAAATGAAGCGAGTTCAACAATAACGAAGTCATGGGTATTCATCACCAGCCTGTTTGTGATGGACATGTCGATTTTTAGGGCATTCACACTCCGACGACAGGATTCCAAATAACCCGTGTGCTAATACCCACCGAAAGTGCAAAAAATCATGAATTTGGGTTTCTGGCTCATAAATGCAAATGAAGCGAGTTCAACAATAACGAAGTCATGGGTATTCATCATCAGCCTGTTTGTGATGGACATGTCGATTTTTAGGACATTCACACTCCGACGACAGGATTCCAAATAACTCGTGTGCTAATACCCACCGAAAGTGCAAAAAATCATGAATTTGGGTTTCTGGCTCATAAATGCAAATGAAGCGAGTTCAACAATAACGAAGTCATGGGTATTCATCACCAGCCTGTTTGTGATGGACATGTCGATTTTTAGGGCATTCACACTCCGACGACAGGATTCCAAATAACTCGTGTGCTAATACCCACCGAAAGTGCAAAAAATCATGAATTTGGGTTTCTGGCTCATAAATGCAAAATGAAGCGAGTTCAACAATAACGAAGTCATGGGTATTCATCACCAGCCTGTTTGTGATGGACATGTCAATTTTTAGGGCATTCACACTCCGACGACAGGATTCCAAATAACCCGTGTGCTAATACCCACCGAAAGTGCAAAAAATCATGAATTTGGGTTTCTGGCTCATAAATGCAAATGAAGCGAGTTCAACAATAACGAAGTCATGGGTATTCATCATCAGCCTGTTTGTGATTGACATGTCGATTTTTAGGGCATTCACACTCCGACGACAGGATTCCAAATAACTCGTGTGCTAATACCCACCGAAAGTGCAAAAAATCATGAATTTGGGTTTCTGGCTCATAAATGCAAAATGAAGCGAGTTCAACAATAACGAAGTCATGGGTATTCATCACCAGCCTGTTTGTGATGGACATGTCAATTTTTAGGGCATTCACACTCCGACGACAGGATTCCAAATAACTCGTGTGCTAATACCCACCGAAAGTGCAAAAAATCATGAATTTGGGTTTCTGGCTCATAAATGCAAATGAAGCGAGTTCAACAATAACGAAGTCATGGGTATTCATCACCAGCCTGTTTGTGATGGACATGTCAATTTTTAGGGCATTCACACTCCGACGACAGGATTCCAAATAACCCGTGTGCTAATACCCACCGAAAGTGCAAAAAATCATGAATTTGGGTTTCTGGCTCTTAAATGGAAAATGAAGCGAGTTCAACAATAACGAAGTCATGGGTATTCATCACCAGCCTGTTTGTGATGGACATGTCGATTTTTAGGGCATTCACACTCCGACGACAGGATTCCAAATAACTCGTGTGCTAATACCCACCGAAAGTGCAAAAAATCATGAATTTGGGTTTCTGGCTCATAAATGCAAAATGAAGCGAGTTCAACAATAACGAAGTCATGGGTATTCATCACCAGCCTGTTTGTGATGGACATGTCGATTTTTAGGGCATTCACACTCCGACGACAGGATTCCAAATAACCCGTGTGCTAATACCCACCGAAAGTGCAAAAAATCATGAATTTGGGTTTCTGGCTCATAAATGCAAATGAAGCGAGTTCAACAATAACGAAGTCATGGGTATTCATCATCAGCCTGTTTATGATTGACATGTCGATTTTTAGGACATTCACACTCCGACGACAGGATTCCCAATAACCTGTGTGCTAATACCCACCGAAAGTGGAAAATATCATAAATTTGGGTTTCTGGCTCATAAATGCAAAATGAAGCGAGTTTAACAATAACGAAGTCATGGGTATTCATCACCAGCCTGTTTGTGATGGACATGTCGATTTTTAGGGCATTCACACTCCGACGACAGGATTCCAAATAACTCGTGTGCTAATACCCACCGAAAGTGCAAAAAATCATGAATTTGGGTTTCTGGCTCATAAATGAAAAATGAAGCGAGTTCAACAATAACGAAGTCATGGGTATTCATCATCAACCTGTTTTTGATGGACATGCGGATTTTTAGGGCATTCTCACTCCGACGACAGGATTCCCTATAACCCGTGTGCTAATACCCACCGAAAGTGCAAAAAATCATGAATTTGGGTTTCTGGCTCATAAATGCAAATGAAGCGAGTTCAACAATAACGAAGTCATGGGTATTCATCACCAGCCTGTTTGTGATGGACATGTCGATTTTTAGGGCATTCACACTCCGACGACAGGATTCCAAATAACCCGTGTGCTAATACCCACCGAAAGTGCAAAAAATCATGAATTTGGGTTTCTGGCTCATAAATGCAAATGAAGCGAGTTCAACAATAACGAAGTCATGGGTATTCATCACCAGCCTGTTTGTGATGGACATGTCGATTTTTAGGGCATTCACACTCCGACGACAGGATTCCAAATAACCTCGTGTGCTAATACCCACCGAAAGTGCAAAAAATCATGAATTTGGGTTTCTGGCTCATAAATGCAAAATGAAGCGAGTTCAACAATAACGAAGTCATGGGTATTCATCACCAGCCTGTTTGTGATGGACATGTCGATTTTTAGGGCATTCACACTCCGACGACAGGATTCCAAATAACCTCGTGTGCTAATACCCACCGAAAGTGCAAAAAATCATGAATTTGGGTTTCTGGCTCATAAATGCAAAATGAAGCGAGTTCAACAATAACGAAGTCATGGGTATTCATCACCAGCCTGTTTGTGATGGACATGTCGATTTTTAGGGCATTCACACTCCGACGACAGGATTCCAAATAACTCGTGTGCTAATACCCACCGAAAGTGCAAAAAATCATGAATTTGGGTTTCTGGCTCATAAATGCACAATGAAGCGAGTTCAACAATAACGAAGTCATGGGTATTCATCACCAGCCTGTTTGTGATGGACATGTCAATTTTTAGGGCATTCACACTCCGACGACAGGATTCCAAATAACTCGTGTGCTAATACCCACCGAAAGTGCAAAAAATCATGAATTTGGGTTTCTGGCTCATAAATGCACAATGAAGCGAGTTCAACAATAACGAAGTCATGGGTATTCATCACCAGCCTGTTTGTGATGGACATGTCAATTTTTAGGGCATTCACACTCCGACGACAGGATTCCAAATAACTCGTGTGCTAATACCCACCGAAAGTGCAAAAAATCATGAATTTGGGTTTCTGGCTCATAAATGCAAATGAAGCGAGTTCAACAATAACGAAGTCATGGGTATTCATCACCAGCCTGTTTGTGATGGACATGTCGATTTTTAGGACATTCACACTCTGACGACAGGATTCCAAATAACTCGTGTGCTAATACCCACCGAAAGTGCAAAAAATCATGAATTTGGGTTTCTGGCTCATAAATGCACAATGAAGCGAGTTCAACAATAACGAAGTCATGGGTATTCATCACCAGCCTGTTTGTGATGGACATGTCGATTTTTAGGGCATTCACACTCCGACGACAGGATTCCAAATAACCCGTGTGCTAATACCCACCGAAAGTGCAAAAAATCATGAATTTGGGTTTCTGGCTCATAAATGCAAAATGAAGCGAGTTCAACAATAACGAAGTCATGGGTATTCATCACCAGCCTGTTTGTGATGGACATGTTGATTTTTAGGGCATTCACACTCCGACGACAGGATTCCCAATAACCCGTGTGCTAATACCCACCGAAAGTGCAAAAAATCATGAATTTGGGTTTCTGGCTCATAAATGCAAAATGAAGCGAGTTCAACAATAACGAAGTCATGGGTATTCATCACCAGCCTGTTTGTGATGGACATGTCGAATTTTTAGGGCATTCACACTCCGAAGATAGGATTCCAAATAACCCGTGTGCTAATACCCACCGAAAGTGCAAAAAATCATGAATTTGGGTTTCTGGCTCATAAATGCAAAATGAAGCGAGTTCAACAATAACGAAGTCATGGGTATTCATCACCAGCCTGTTTGTGATGGACATGTCAATTTTTAGGGCATTCACACTCCGACGACAGGATTCCAAATAACTCGTGTGCTAATACCCACCGAAAGTGCAAAAAATCATGAATTTGGGTTTCTGGCTCATAAATGCAAATGAAGCGAGTTCAACAATAACGAAGTCATGGGTATTCATCATCAGCCTGTTTGTGATGGACATGTCGATTTTTAGGGCATTCACACTCCGACGACAGGATTCCAAATAACTCGTGTGCTAATACCCACCGAAAGTGCAAAAAATCATGAATTTGGGTTTCTGGCTCATAAATGCAAAATGAAGCGAGTTCAACAATAACGAAGTCATGGGTATTCATCACCAGCCTGTTTGTGATGGACATGTCGATTTTTAGGGCATTCACACTCCGACGACAGGATTCCCAATAACCCGTGTGCTAATACCCACCGAAAGTGCAAAAAATCATGAATTTGGGTTTCTGGCTCATAAATGCAAAATGAAGCGAGTTCAACAATAACGAAGTCATGGGTATTCATCATCAGCCTGTTTGTGATTGACATGTCGATTTTTAGGGCATTCACACTCCGACGACAGGATTCCAAATAACTCGTGTGCTAATACCCACCGAAAGTGCAAAAAATCATGAATTTGGGTTTCTGGCTCATAAATGCAAAATGAAGCGAGTTCAACAATAACGAAGTCATGGGTATTCATCACCAGCCTGTTTGTGATGGACATGTCGAATTTTTAGGGCATTCACACTCCGACGACAGGATTCCAAATAACTCGTGTGCTAATACCCACCGAAAGTGCAAAAAATCATGAATTTGGGTTTGTGGCTCATAAATGCACAATGAAGCGAGTTCAACAATAACGAAGTCATGGGTATTCATCACCAGCCTGTTTGTGATGGACATGTCAATTTTTAGGGCATTCACACTCCGACGACAGGATTCCAAATAACTCGTGTGCTAATACCCACCGAAAGTGCAAAAAATCATGAATTTGGGTTTCTGGCTCATAAATGCAAATGAAGCGAGTTCAACAATAACGAAGTCATGGGTATTCATCACCAGCCTGTTTGTGATGGACATGTCGATTTTTAGGGCATTCACACTCCGACGACAGGATTCCAAATAACCCGTGTGCTAATACCCACCGAAAGTGCAAAAAATCATGAATTTGGGTTTCTGGCTCATAAATGCACAATGAAGCGAGTTCAACAATAACGAAGTCATGGGTATTCATCACCAGCCTGTTTGTGATGAACATGTCGAATTTTTAGGGCATTCACACTCCGACGACAGGATTCCAAATAACTCGTGTGCTAATACCCACCGAAAGTGCAAAAAATCATGAATTTGGGTTTCTGGCTCATAAATGCAAATGAAGCGAGTTCAACAATAACGAAGTCATGGGTATTCATCACCAGCCTGTTTGTGATGGACATGTCAATTTTTAGGGCATTCACACTCCGACGACAGGATTCCAAATAACCCGTGTGCTAATACCCACCGAAAGTGCAAAAAATCATGAATTTGGGTTTCTGGCTCATAAATGCACAATGAAGCGAGTTCAACAATAACGAAGTCATGGGTATTCATCACCAGCCTGTTTGTGATGGACATGTCGATTTTTAGGGCATTCACACTCCGACGACAGGATTCCAAATAACTCGTGTGCTAATACCCACCGAAAGTGCAAAAAATCATGAATTTGGGTTTCTGGCTCATAAATGCAAATGAAGCGAGTTCAACAATAACGAAGTCATGGGTATTCATCACCAGCCTGTTTGTGATGGACATGTCGATTTTTAGGGCATTCACACTCCGACGACAGGATTCCAAATAACCCGTGTGCTAATACCCACCGAAAGTGCAAAAAATCATGAATTTGGGTTTCTGGCTCATAAATGCAAAATGAAGCGAGTTCAACAATAACGAAGTCATGGGTATTCATCACCAGCCTGTTTGTGATGGACATGTCGATTTTTAGGGCATTCACACTCCGACGACAGGATTCCAATAACCCGTGTGCTAATACCCACCGAAAGTGCAAAAAATCATGAATTTGGGTTTCTGGCTCATAAATGCAAAATGAAGCGAGTTCAACAATAACGAAGTCATGGGTATTCATCACCAGCCTGTTTGTGATGGACATGCCGATTTTTGGGGCATTTACACTCCGACGACATGGTTTCCAATAACTCGTGTGCTAATACCCACCGAAAGTGCAAAAAATCATGAATTTGGGTTTCTGGCTCATAAATGCAAATGAAGCGAGTTCAACAATAACGAAGTCATGGGTATTCATCACCAGCCTGTTTGTGATGGACATGTCGAATTTTTAGGGCATTCACACTCCGACGACAGGATTCCAAATAACCCGTGTGCTAATACCCACCGAAAGTGCAAAAAATCATGAATTTGGGTTTCTGGCTCATAAATGCAAATGAAGCGAGTTCAACAATAACGAAGTCATGGGTATTCATCATCAGCCTGTTTGTGATTGACATGTCGATTTTTAGGACATTCACACTCCGACGACAGGATTCCAAATAACTCGTGTGCTAATACCCACCGAAAGTGCAAAAAATCATGAATTTGGGTTTCTGGCTCATAAATGCAAAATGAAGCGAGTTCAACAATAACGAAGTCATGGGTATTCATCACCAGCCTGTTTGTGATGGACATGTCGATTTTTAGGGCATTCACACTCCGACGACAGGATTCCAAATAACCTCGTGTGCTAATACCCACCGAAAGTGCAAAAAATCATGAATTTGGGTTTCTGGCTCATAAATGCAAATGAAGCGAGTTCAACAATAACGAAGTCATGGGTATTCATCACCAGCCTGTTTGTGATGGACATGTCGATTTTTAGGGCATTCACACTCCGACGACAGGATTCCAAATAACCCGTGTGCTAATACCCACCGAAAGTGCAAAAAATCATGAATTTGGGTTTCTGGCTCATAAATGCAAATGAAGCGAGTTCAACAATAACGAAGTCATGGGTATTCATCACCAGCCTGTTTGTGATGGACATGTCGATTTTTAGGGCATTCACACTCCGACGACAGGATTCCAAATAACTCGTGTGCTAATACCCACCGAAAGTGCAAAAAATCATGAATTTGGGTTTCTGGCTCATAAATGCAAATGAAGCGAGTTCAACAATAACGAAGTCATGGGTATTCATCACCAGCCTGTTTGTGATGGACATGTCGATTTTTAGGGCATTCACACTCCGACGACAGGATTCCAAATAACCTCGTGTGCTAATACCCACCGAAAGTGCAAAAAATCATGAATTTGGGTTTCTGGCTCATAAATGCAAATGAAGCGAGTTCAACAATAACGAAGTCATGGGTATTCATCACCAGCCTGTTTGTGATGGACATGTCGATTTTTAGGGCATTCACACTCCGACGACAGGATTCCAAATAACCCGTGTGCTAATACCCACCGAAAGTGCAAAAAATCATGAATTTGGGTTTCTGGCTCATAAATGCAAATGAAGCGAGTTCAACAATAACGAAGTCATGGGTATTCATCATCAGCCTGTTTGTGATTGACATGTCGATTTTTAGGACATTCACACTCCGACGACAGGATTCCAAATAACTCGTGTGCTAATACCCACCGAAAGTGCAAAAAATCATGAATTTGGGTTTCTGGCTCATAAATGCAAAATGAAGCGAGTTCAACAATAACGAAGTCATGGGTATTCATCACCAGCCTGTTTGTGATGGACATGTCGATTTTTAGGGCATTCACACTCCGACGACAGGATTCCAAATAACTCGTGTGCTAATACCCACCGAAAGTGCAAAAAATCATGAATTTGGGTTTCTGGCTCATAAATGCAAAATGAAGCGAGTTCAACAATAACGAAGTCATGGGTATTCATCACCAGCCTGTTTGTGATGGACATGTCGATTTTTAGGGCATTCACACTCCGACGACAGGATTCCAAATAACCTCGTGTGCTAATACCCACCGAAAGTGCAAAAAATCATGAATTTGGGTTTCTGGCTCATAAATGCAAAATGAAGCGAGTTCAACAATAACGAAGTCATGGGTATTCATCACCAGCCTGTTTGTGATGGACATGTCGATTTTTAGGGCATTCACACTCCGACGACAGGATTCCAAATAACCCGTGTGCTAATACCCACCGAAAGTGCAAAAAATCATGAATTTGGGTTTCTGGCTCATAAATGCAAATGAAGCGAGTTCAACAATAACGAAGTCATGGGTATTCATCACCAGCCTGTTTGTGATGGACATGTCGAATTTTTAGGGCATTCACACTCCGACGACAGGATTCCAAATAACCCGTGTGCTAATACCCACCGAAAGTGCAAAAAATCATGAATTTGGGTTTCTGGCTCATAAATGCAAATGAAGCGAGTTCAACAATAACGAAGTCATGGGTATTCATCATCAGCCTGTTTGTGATTGACATGTCGATTTTTAGGACATTCACACTCTGACGACAGGATTCCAAATAACTCGTGTGCTAATACCCACCGAAAGTGCAAAAAATCATGAATTTGGGTTTCTGGCTCATAAATGCAAAATGAAGCGAGTTCAACAATAACGAAGTCATGGGTATTCATCACCAGCCTGTTTGTGATGGACATGTCGATTTTTAGGGCATTCACACTCCGACGACAGGATTCCAAATAACCTCGTGTGCTAATACCCACCGAAAGTGCAAAAAATCATGAATTTGGGTTTCTGGCTCATAAATGCAAAATGAAGCGAGTTCAACAATAACGAAGTCATGGGTATTCATCACCAGCCTGTTTGTGATGGACATGTCGATTTTTAGGGCATTCACACTCCGACGACAGGATTCCAAATAACCCGTGTGCTAATACCCACCGAAAGTGCAAAAAATCATGAATTTGGGTTTCTGGCTCATAAATGCAAAATGAAGCGAGTTCAACAATAACGAAGTCATGGGTATTCATCACCAGCCTGTTTGTGATGGACATGTCGATTTTTAGGGCATTCACACTCCGACGACAGGATTCCAAATAACTCGTGTGCTAATACCCACCGAAAGTGCAAAAAATCATGAATTTGGGTTTCTGGCTCATAAATGCAAATGAAGCGAGTTCAACAATAACGAAGTCATGGGTATTCATCACCAGCCTGTTTGTGATGGACATGTCGATTTTTAGGGCATTCACACTCCGACGACAGGATTCCAAATAACCTCGTGTGCTAATACCCACCGAAAGTGCAAAAAATCATGAATTTGGGTTTCTGGCTCATAAATGCAAAATGAAGCGAGTTCAACAATAACGAAGTCATGGGTATTCATCACCAGCCTGTTTGTGATGGACATGTTGATTTTTAGGGCATTCACACTCCGACGACAGGATTCCAAATAACCCGTGTGCTAATACCCACCGAAAGTGCAAAAAATCATGAATTTGGGTTTCTGGCTCATAAATGCAAAATGAAGCGAGTTCAACAATAACGAAGTCATGGGTATTCATCATCAGCCTGTTTGTGATGGACATGTCGATTTTTAGGGCATTCACACTCCGACGACAGGATTCCAAATAACTCGTGTGCTAATACCCACCGAAAGTGCAAAAAATCATGAATTTGGGTTTCTGGCTCATAAATGCACAATGAAGCGAGTTCAACAATAACGAAGTCATGGGTATTCATCACCAGCCTGTTTGTGATGGACATGTCAATTTTTAGGGCATTCACACTCCGACGACAGGATTCCAAATAACTCGTGTGCTAATACCCACCGAAAGTGCAAAAAATCATGAATTTGGGTTTCTGGCTCATAAATGCAAATGAAGCGAGTTCAACAATAACGAAGTCATGGGTATTCATCACCAGCCTGTTTGTGATGGACATGTCAATTTTTAGGGCATTCACACTCCGACGACAGGATTCCAAATAACCCGTGTGCTAATACCCACCGAAAGTGCAAAAAATCATGAATTTGGGTTTCTGGCTCATAAATGCAAAATGAAGCGAGTTCAACAATAACGAAGTCATGGGTATTCATCACCAGCCTGTTTGTGATGGACATGTCGATTTTTAGGGCATTCACACTCCGACGACAGGATTCCAAATAACTCGTGTGCTAATACCCACCGAAAGTGCAAAAAATCATGAATTTGGGTTTCTGGCTCATAAATGCAAATGAAGCGAGTTCAACAATAACGAAGTCATGGGTATTCATCACCAGCCTGTTTGTGATGGACATGTCAATTTTTAGGGCATTCACACTCCGACGACAGGATTCCAAATAACCCGTGTGCTAATACCCACCGAAAGTGCAAAAAATCATGAATTTGGGTTTCTGGCTCATAAATGCAAATGAAGCGAGTTCAACAATAACGAAGTCATGGGTATTCATCACCAGCCTGTTTGTGATGGACATGTCGATTTTTAGGGCATTCACACTCCGACGACAGGATTCCAAATAACTCGTGTGCTAATACCCACCGAAAGTGCAAAAAATCATGAATTTGGGTTTCTGGCTCATAAATGCAAATGAAGCGAGTTCAACAATAACGAAGTCATGGGTATTCATCATCAGCCTGTTTGTGATGGACATGTCGATTTTTAGGGCATTCACACTCCGACGACAGGATTCCAAATAACTCGTGTGCTAATACCCACCGAAAGTGCAAAAAATCATGAATTTGGGTTTCTGGCTCATAAATGCAAAATGAAGCGAGTTCAACAATAACGAAGTCATGGGTATTCATCACCAGCCTGTTTGTGATGGACATGTCAATTTTTAGGGCATTCACACTCCGACGACAGGATTCCAAATAACTCGTGTGCTAATACCCACCGAAAGTGCAAAAAATCATGAATTTGGGTTTCTGGCTCATAAATGCAAAATGAAGCGAGTTCAACAATAACGAAGTCACGCGTATTCATCGCCAGCCTGTTTGTGATGGACATGTCGATTTTTAGGGCATTCACACTCCGACGACAGGATTCCAAATAACCTCGTGTGCTAATACCCACCGAAAGTGCAAAAAATCATGAATTTGGGTTTCTGGCTCATAAATGCAAAATGAAGCGAGTTCAACAATAACGAAGTCATGGGTATTCATCACCAGCCTGTTTGTGATGGACATGTCGATTTTTAGGGCATTCACACTCCGACGACAGGATTCCAAATAACTCGTGTGCTAATACCCACCGAAAGTGCAAAAAATCATGAATTTGGGTTTCTGGCTCATAAATGCAAATGAAGCGAGTTCAACAATAACGAAGTCATGGGTATTCATCACCAGCCTGTTTGTGATGGACATGTCAATTTTTAGGGCATTCACACTCCGACGACAGGATTCCAAATAACCCGTGTGCTAATACCCACCGAAAGTGCAAAAAATCATGAATTTGGGTTTCTGGCTCATAAATGCAAAATGAAGCGAGTTCAACAATAACGAAGTCATGGGTATTCATCACCAGCCTGTTTGTGATGGACATGTCGATTTTTAGGGCATTCACACTCCGACGACAGGATTCCAAATAACTCGTGTGCTAATACCCACCGAAAGTGCAAAAAATCATGAATTTGGGTTTCTGGCTCATAAATGCAAAATGAAGCGAGTTCAACAATAACGAAGTCATGGGTATTCATCACCAGCCTGTTTGTGATGGACATGTCGATTTTTAGGGCATTCACACTCCGACGACAGGATTCCAATAACCCGTGTGCTAATACCCACCGAAAGTGCAAAAAATCATGAATTTGGGTTTCTGGCTCATAAATGCAAATGAAGCGAGTTCAACAATAACGAAGTCATGGGTATTCATCACCAGCCTGTTTGTGATGGACATGTCGATTTTTAGGGCATTCACACTCCGACGACAGGATTCCAAATAACCCGTGTGCTAATACCCACCGAAAGTGCAAAAAATCATGAATTTGGGTTTCTGGCTCATAAATGCAAAATGAAGCGAGTTCAACAATAACGAAGTCATGGGTATTCATCACCAGCCTGTTTGTGATGGACATGTCGATTTTTAGGGCATTCACACTCTGACGACAGGATTCCAAATAACTCGTGTGCTAATACCCACCGAAAGTGCAAAAAATCATGAATTTGGGTTTCTGGCTCATAAATGCAAAATGAAGCGAGTTCAACAATAACGAAGTCATGGGTATTCATCACCAGCCTGTTTGTGATGGACATGTCGAATTTTTAGGGCATTCACACTCCGACGACAGGATTCCAAATAACTCGTGTGCTAATACCCACCGAAAGTGCAAAAAATCATGAATTTGGGTTTCTGGCTCATAAATGCAAAATGAAGCGAGTTCAACAATAACGAAGTCATGGGTATTCATCACCAGCCTGTTTGTGATGGACATGTCGAATTTTTAGGGCATTCACACTCCGACGACAGGATTCCAAATAACTCGTGTGCTAATACCCACCGAAAGTGCAAAAAATCATGAATTTGGGTTTCTGGCTCATAAATGCAAATGAAGCGAGTTCAACAATAACGAAGTCATGGGTATTCATCACCAGCCTGTTTGTGATGGACATGTCGATTTTTAGGACATTCACACTCTGACGACAGGATTCCAAATAACTCGTGTGCTAATACCCACCGAAAGTGCAAAAAATCATGAATTTGGGTTTCTGGCTCATAAATGCAAATGAAGCGAGTTCAACAATAACGAAGTCATGGGTATTCATCATCAGCCTGTTTGTGATTGACATGTCGATTTTTAGGGCATTCACACTCCGACGACAGGATTCCAAATAACTCGTGTGCTAATACCCACCGAAAGTGCAAAAAATCATGAATTTGGGTTTCTGGCTCATAAATGCAAAATGAAGCGAGTTCAACAATAACGAAGTCATGGGTATTCATCACCAGCCTGTTTGTGATGGACATGTCGATTTTTAGGGCATTCACACTCCGACGACAGGATTCCAAATAACTCGTGTGCTAATACCCACCGAAAGTGCAAAAAATCATGAATTTGGGTTTCTGGCTCATAAATGCAAAATGAAGCGAGTTCAACAATAACGAAGTCATGGGTATTCATCACCAGCCTGTTTGTGATGGACATGTCGATTTTTAGGGCATTCACACTCCGACGACAGGATTCCAAATAACCCGTGTGCTAATACCCACCGAAAGTGCAAAAAATCATGAATTTGGGTTTCTGGCTCATAAATGCAAAATGAAGCGAGTTCAACAATAACGAAGTCATGGGTATTCATCACCAGCCTGTTTGTGATGGACATGTCGATTTTTAGGGCATTCACACTCCGACGACAGGATTCCAAATAACTCGTGTGCTAATACCCACCGAAAGTGCAAAAAATCATGAATTTGGGTTTCTGGCTCATAAATGCAAATGAAGCGAGTTCAACAATAACGAAGTCATGGGTATTCATCATCAGCCTGTTTGTGATGGACATGTCGATTTTTAGGACATTCACACTCTGACGACAGGATTCCAAATAACTCGTGTGCTAATACCCACCGAAAGTGCAAAAAATCATGAATTTGGGTTTCTGGCTCATAAATGCAAATGAAGCGAGTTCAACAATAACGAAGTCATGGGTATTCATCACCAGCCTGTTTGTGATGGACATGTCGAATTTTTAGGGCATTCACACTCCGACGACAGGATTCCAAATAACCCGTGTGCTAATACCCACCGAAAGTGCAAAAAATCATGAATTTGGGTTTCTGGCTCATAAATGCAAAATGAAGCGAGTTCAACAATAACGAAGTCATGGGTATTCATCATCAGCCTGTTTGTGATTGACATGTCGATTTTTAGGGCATTCACACTCCGACGACAGGATTCCAAATAACTCGTGTGCTAATACCCACCGAAAGTGCAAAAAATCATGAATTTGGGTTTCTGGCTCATAAATGCAAAATGAAGCGAGTTCAACAATAACGAAGTCATGGGTATTCATCGCCAGCCTGTTTGTGATGGACATGTCGATTTTTAGGGCATTCACACTCCGACGACAGGATTCCAAATAACCTCGTGTGCTAATACCCACCGAAAGTGCAAAAAATCATGAATTTGGGTTTCTGGCTCATAAATGCAAATGAAGCGAGTTCAACAATAACGAAGTCATGGGTATTCATCACCAGCCTGTTTGTGATGGACATGTCGATTTTTAGGGCATTCACACTCCGACGACAGGATTCCAAATAACTCCGTGTGCTAATACCCACCGAAAGTGCAAAAAATCATGAATTTGGGTTTCTGGCTCATAAATGCAAAATGAAGCGAGTTCAACAATAACGAAGTCATGGGTATTCATCACCAGCCTGTTTGTGATGGACATGTCGAATTTTTAGGGCATTCACACTCCGACGACAGGATTCCAAATAACCCGTGTGCTAATACCCACCGAAAGTGCAAAAAATCATGAATTTGGGTTTCTGGCTCATAAATGCAAATGAAGCGAGTTCAACAATAACGAAGTCATGGGTATTCATCACCAGCCTGTTTGTGATGGACATGTCGATTTTTAGGGCATTCACACTCCGACGACAGGATTCCCAATAACCCGTGTGCTAATACCCACCGAAAGTGCAAAAAATCATGAATTTGGGTTTCTGGCTCATAAATGCAAATGAAGCGAGTTCAACAATAACGAAGTCATGGGTATTCATCACCAGCCTGTTTGTGATGGACATGTCGATTTTTAGGACATTCACACTCTGACGACAGGATTCCAAATAATCCGTGTGCTAATACCCACCGAAAGTGCAAAAAATCATGAATTTGGGTTTCTGGCTCATAAATGCACAATGAAGCGAGTTCAACAATAACGAAGTCATGGGTATTCATCACCAGCCTGTTTGTGATGGACATGTCGATTTTTAGGGCATTCACACTCCGACGACAGGATTCCAAATAACTCGTGTGCTAATACCCACCGAAAGTGCAAAAAATCATGAATTTGGGTTTGTGGCTCATAAATGCAAATGAAGCGAGTTCAACAATAACGAAGTCATGGGTATTCATCACCAGCCTGTTTGTGATGGACATGTCAATTTTTAGGGCATTCACACTCCGACGACAGGATTCCAAATAACCCGTGTGCTAATACCCACCGAAAGTGCAAAAAATCATGAATTTGGGTTTCTGGCTCATAAATGCAAATGAAGCGAGTTCAACAATAACGAAGTCATGGGTATTCATCACCAGCCTGTTTGTGATGGACATGTCAATTTTTAGGGCATTCACACTCCGAAGATAGGATTCCAAATAACCCGTGTGCTAATACCCACCGAAAGTGCAAAAAATCATGAATTTGGGTTTCTGGCTCATAAATGCACAATGAAGCGAGTTCAACAATAACGAAGTCATGGGTATTCATCACCAGCCTGTTTGTGATGGACATGTCGATTTTTAGGGCATTCACACTCCGACGACAGGATTCCAAATAACTCGTGTGCTAATACCCACCGAAAGTGCAAAAAATCATGAATTTGGGTTTCTGGCTCATAAATGCACAATGAAGCGAGTTCAACAATAACGAAGTCATGGGTATTCATCACCAGCCTGTTTGTGATGGACATGTCGATTTTTAGGACATTCACACTCTGACGACAGGATTCCAAATAACTCGTGTGCTAATACCCACCGAAAGTGCAAAAAATCATGAGTTTGAGTTTGTGGCTCATAAATGCAATATGAAGCGAGTTCAACAATAACGAAGTCATGGGTATTCATCACCAGCCTGTTTGTGATGGACATGTCAATTTTTAGGGCATTCACACTCCGACGACAGGATTCCAAATAACCCGTGTGCTAATACCCACCGAAAGTGCAAAAAATCATGAATTTGGGTTTCTGGCTCATAAATGCAAATGAAGCGAGTTCAACAATAACGAAGTCATGGGTATTCATCACCAGCCTGTTTGTGATGGACATGTCGATTTTTAGGCATTCACACTCCGACGACAGGATTCCAAATAACTCGTGTGCTAATACCCACCGAAAGTGCAAAAAATCATGAATTTGGAGTTGTTGCTCATAAATGCAATATGAAGCGAGTTCAACAATAACGAAGTCATGGGTATTCATCACCAGCCTGTCTGTGATGACATGTCGACTTTTAGGCATTCACACTCGACGACAGAGATTCCAATAACTCGTGTGTAATACCCACCGAAAGTGCAAAAAAATCATGAATTTGGGTTTCTGGCTCATAAATGCAAAATGAAGCGAGTTCAACAATAACGAAGTTATGGGTATTCATAACCAGCCTGTTTGTGATGGACAAGTCGATTTTTTGGGCATTCACACTCTGACGACAGGATTCCAAATAACTCGTGTTGCTTATAGCCACC